>NC_057798.1:720564362-720618993 GCF_018294505.1 Triticum aestivum | reverse complement strand
CCTACATCCCTCCTCCTTCCTCCCACTCCTCCTTCCCTCCTTCCTACCCCTCCTCCCTCCCTCCTTCCTACCCCTCCTCTCTCCTTTCTCTCTGTTCTTGTAGAATGTAGGTAGTTTAAATGTAGATTTTAGAATGTAGACATTGTAGAATGTAGGTTCTGTAATAGAATATTTTTTAGCCTATTTTAGGTGTTTTGAATAGAATAGGAAATTTTAGGTCTTTTGATTAGAAATTTTAGTAATGGAAATTTTTAGTTGGTAGAATTTGAAAAAATGTTATGTACTTGTTATATTGTTGATCGGCATGTTATGGTATGTTATACTTAGTGTACAATCTGATTACATGCTTACTTAGTAGAATTCAAGCTTAGTAGAAATGTAGTACTGTTTTTGATAGTGTAGAAACCTATACTTAGTAGAAATATATTTGCAGGAGTATGTGCGAGGCTACTTATTAATTGATATGTTTTTCTTATTCAGAAATTGCCAAAGAGCTTATCTGTGAGTTGTGGTATCGAGCCTGATGAAGAAGGCTCTACTGGAATACGCCTTACTGCAAGGGGCTCCATCACCACCTGTGTGTACAGCATGGACACGGACGGTCGCACACACTTCAGCTCGGTTGGGTGGAAGAACTTCCTCGTTGGCAAGAATCTTCGTGTTGGCCAGGCCATCCTAATTACTATCAGGAACACCCACCGCCATGGCTTGAGGATGATGGTCGTCGTCGATATCATCTAGAACTACATATGTGTGTGGCTATATGACTACCCCTAGTAGACTGCTATATGTTGTATGACTACCTAGTACTGCTTATCATATATGCTCCTGTATGAACCATATATGTGTGTGAGGATGCATGTTGACTATATATGAGTACCTATAATGCCTAATGATATTGTATGACTACTCTATGACTATATGGTATTTTGGTTAATGATATTGTTATCTGGTATATGTGAAATTGCAGTGTATTGAAACAGGGTACTGTTCTAGATCAATAGGAAGCAGGGAAAATGTTGAAAGATACAGCAGTAGCGCGGGCAAAGAAAGTGCTACAACTACTTATTAGTAACGCTTGGAAAACCGCTACTGATACAATCAATACTATTAGCGCGTGTACATAGAGCACTACTAATATCTGTTAGCTATAGCGCCTTATTAGTAGCGCGGCCACCCGCGCTACTGATAGCGTTAAAACGCGCGCTACTACTAGGGTTTTCCCTAGTAGTGAAAGGGGGGCGCGCCCTGATAATGCCCAAGTGCAGGGAATCCTCGTATAGCAATTTCCAAAGGTGGAAGTGATAAGTATGGAGTGTCGAACCCACAAGGAGCTAAAGGTAAGATCAATATTCTCTCAAGTCCTATCTGCCACTGATATGACTCTACATACACCGAACGTTTTCTTCCAACTAGATACGAGAAATAAAACTATGTTGTGGGTATGAAGAGGATAACTTTGCATGATATCGGAGGGCTAAAATATAAAAGTAGGTGTTGTTATCATAAAGTTAGAATATATTACTAAATATTATAAATAGTGAGTGTGGAACAATGATGGATCGGTGTGCGGAATTGTCCTAGGAAATTGTTAACAAGACCGGTAGTCGTCATTGCAATTTCATATGATGGAGAGGCATAAGCTAACATACTTTCTCTTCTTCGGTCATATGCACTTATGATTGGAACTCTAGCAAGCATCCGCAACTACTAAAGATCATTAAGGTAAAACCCAACCATAGCATTAAAGTATCAAGTCCTCTTTATTCCTATCGTGGAATTATCACGTTAGATGTCCTCGTGAAAGGACTTAGTCGTGGAGCCATTGCAACGGGTTAGCTTGAAGGGGTTAAACCGGACAAGGGACATGGGAGTTATACTAGTTCGGCTCCTTCCATGAAGGTAAAATCGTACGTCTAGTTGTGATGGTATTGATTGGGTTTCGATGATCCGGGAGCGAAATACGCTTGCCTGAGTCTCGAGTTGTTGTCTGTCGTCCCTGAACCGCCGCCGGGTCATCCCTTTATATACACAGGTTGACGCCTGGCTGGTTTACAGAGCCCCGAGGCCAACTCATACAAAGTGTCTGGGTCGGTCTCTCCTTTCCTAACTTATACTACAAGTTTACATAGTCATGACGGTTTACCACTATGGGCCCTAATCCGCCCTTGGGCTTCAGGCTTCTATGCTTCCTTTAGTAAAGCGCCATCTTCTGGATCTTCGTGGGCTTCAACATAGTCGAGGGTGAACCGGGCCCTTCCGGCCGGTTTATACTCAGTAGCTATATCCTCCACATTAGGCCCCAGATTGATTTGAATTTGTTCATGTCAATCTTCAATACTTCAAATATCTCTTGCAGGCATCTTCTTGTATTTTCGTAAACCGCCATATTGTCTTCTCCTGAAACTTTGTAAACCGCCGTGACGTCATCTTCTGAACGCAGCAACGGTCCATCATGACATCATCTCTGTAAACAATAATTAAAAAAGATTCCCTTCACTTAATGGTTATCCCGAAAATCGAGGCGACAAGCGCACTCATTCTGCCGTTTCAGGCTACTTGATTCCCGCGCTTGGCGTTTTATTCTCTCCTCTATAAATAAGGCCCGAGGGCCCTTTCCCCCTTCTGCGCCTTCTTCTTCCTCACGAAGCCCAAGCTCTAGAGCTCTGCCGCCGTCCGCGACCTTCGAGATCTGCACCGACAAAGGCCGCTGCATCAACCTGAAACGGACCAGACTTTCATCACCCTTCTTCCGCAGTAGATCTGCAGTGGTAAACTTCCTTTCTCCTCCGTATTTAGATCTGTTTCTAGGGTTTCCGAGTTCTTCCGCACATTTCTTCATCCTTCTTTGTTCTTCCACCTGCCGCGATAGTTTTGACCCAATAATAGTGTAGATCTCATGCGGTAGGTACTCTTCGTCCATTTTTAATGCTAGCAGATCGTTCTTTTACCTCTGTAGAGTACATGGCCTTTCCTGTTCTATTTAGCACCTTTAGAGCTCACAGAGAAAATTGCTTTACGGATGTGTGGTAGATCCAAATAAATTTGACCATTGTGTGAAACCTGTTTCTGTCAATACTTAGCAGAAATTTTGAATTCTGGCCCTTTTGCCTACAGGCGGTTTAACCGTTTGATAGTCAATCCGCCATATATCATTAGCCCTCTCTTAAGCCGCCAACTGAACTTGCATAGTATTCTTCTCCGGTCTAACACTGAATTAGACACCTTAAACCGGCACTTTTACTGTCAGTTCCTCTTTCCGGAATGTCGAAGCAATTTGCTGCTTGCAATTGGGTTCCGTCCAGGATCACGGAGACACAAATCAATGGTTATGTCACCACTGGTGCCTTAGCCTCAAAAAGGGTTCTCCACTGGCGAGTTCCGGAATTGGAATGTCCACCTGAACCTCAAGAAGGAGAGGTGATTGTTTTTATGCAACACTTAGACCGGGGATTCAGTTCGCCCGGATCAAAAAAATTCCGGGACGTCCTCGCAAGCTTCCAACTCCATCTGCAAGATATTGGTCCGAACTCTGTGTCAAATATATGCAACTTTCAAGTATTCTGCGAAGTCTATCTGCAAGAAGAGCCAACCATGGAGTTGTTCCGAGATTTCTTTCATCTGAACCGCCGCACAGAATTCTCAGATGGTCCCAACACAGAGCTTGGTGGCGTGTCAATTCAAAAAAGGAAAGAAGTTGATTTCCCTCATGCCAAACATCATAGCCATCCTAAGGATTGGAACCAGACCTGGTTTTACTGCCGGAACACTGCTCCTGATGGAGAAAATCCCTTGTCGGGTTACCGCCCTCATCAGCTTAGCAATGGCCACCCATTGCCTCCGTGTTTAACCGCCACAGAACGGAAGAATTTTGCTCCTCAACTTGCCAAGCTCCGGGCTCTGATGGCCAACGGTTTAACTGGCATTGATCTTGTCCACTGCTGGGTTTCTTGGGGCATTTTTCCTTTGAGCCGCCACCCCGGATTGATGCATGAGTATACCGGCAATGTAAAAAACCCTCAATGATATCACGAAGTAGTAATGACCGACCTTGAAATCGCCGAATGTGTAAAGAGGATGCTTGATGAACCGATCTCTGCATGCAGCCAAACCGGTTTGGCTCCGTTTTACATCTCCAATAAACCGTCGGCGGTAAGGTTGATGTACATACTTTACTGATTTGCTTCCGTATTGACTGTCTACTAACTTTTCTTTGTCTTAATTTCAGGCCAACAACTCTTTATGGAAACGGACTAAACCGTCCTGGGCTCCTCGTGTAAAAACCAAGGCCACCTCGAAACCTGGAAAGAAGAAAACCGCCGAGTCTTCTGACCCGCCGGAGGAGGAGGAATCAGATGCTGAGGTAGAACTTGACTCACTTGGTTCCTTTTTCGTACATGTTATTGACAATGACTATCTTCAGGATGACGCTGAGGCCAGCCATGCAGATCATGTTGAGGTAATTCTTCTTTCTTTCGACTCAGATCCTGTACCAGTTCAAAGAATTCGCCGTACAGTCCGGAAAGTAAAACAATCTCACCCCCTTGCTCATTTGGATTCAAAATTTTCTTTGAAGACACGGCAAGTCGAAGAACGTCGCACAACCCGGCATAGTGGTCAACAAATCACTTCGTACGGTTTAGCTGATACGCCTTCCCGGAAACGCCGTCCAGAGGTGACTTGTTCTCCTGAAAAATGTTATCCTTTAAAAGGTTTCTTCCAATGCCCTCTCAATCCGTCTGACCCGAATTACCGGGCTTCTTCCAACTTGTCTGGCAATTCGTCAACCACTCAATTGCCTCCTCTCAAAGTTGTCGTTGGGTGAGTATTACTTACTTTATTTCTTTATTTGTCTGTTTACCATACTCTAACCTTTGATGTTGTAGCGCCAAGGCTCGATTAAGCAAGAAGGCCAAGACCAGTGACCCTACTGTTGAAGTTGATCCGGAGAAGACGCTAGAGCATCATGATGAAAACCCTGAAGTTGCCGTGGACAGCTCTGCTGGACAGAACCAAGATGGTAGTGCTAACCCGCCAGAAGTTGAACCGAATGTAGAAGCTGACACTTCACATCCTCCTGCTCCTCCAAGTCCAGCAGTGGAACAACGGGGCTCAACTGCTGATCCGCCAAGTCCAACTAACAAATCGCCAAGCCCTGCGACGAAAGCACCAAGTCCTGTTCAGAATATTGATTCTTCTAGCCCGACCTAGGATGATGACGTTGTTGTTACGGGCACTGCATATAACGCCCCTGGTAATCCGGTCGCTCTATCAAAGCACACTGCCAAGGATGAATTTGCTGCCATGAGCAAGGGGAAGGGGAAGACTGATTTGTCTGCTTATACTGATCTCTCTGCTCAAGATCTTCACTCCGGCTTCTTGAACCGGCTGTACACAAGCCGTGATTATGAAGCCGGTTTAGTAAATCTGATGAAGGAGCGCTATGAGGTAAACATTATTGCTCCTTGTTCTGTACCTTCATTGCATTGTAGCCCCCAAGGGCCGGTTTGTCTTGAGAAAGTCAAACCGGGACTTCGTATACTCCATACGGTAACTTGTGAAATTTTCTTTATGTCTGATCAAACAAACATTAGCCCCCAAGTGCCATGATTAAAACTTGTATTAATCCTTGGGACTTCAAGTACCCGCATAAAAATGATCCGCATTAGCCCCCAAGTGCCAAGTGTATAACTGGTTATATGCTTGGGACTTGAACAAAGATATTGACATGCTCTCTTACTATTGCAGAGTGAAATACATCAACAAATCTCGCAAATTGTTGATCTTCGAGCAAATCTAAAAACCCAACAAGCAGAAACCACCAAGGCCAAGGATGAGCTGAAAACCGCCTTGACCACCATGGAGCAGCTTAAAGAATGGTTTAAGTCTGAACAGGCCAACTGGGACACCAAAAGGGCCGGACTGGTGAAGCGGGCGGAGACTGCCGAAGCAGCTCTTGAACCAGTGATAGAAGAACTGTCTGGATTGAAGCGCCAAATCAGTGCCATGACCTCTGCAATATTTGGTAAGCAGTGGTTGACAAAGTTTTATGACTCTTTGAAATTTCATTGCTTTAACATGCATTTCCTGAACCGATATAGGTAGCCGCATTGCTCATCTAGGTTCTGACATGCGGAAGAAGCTCAAAGCTGCATATACACTGATTGAATAGCTGTATACCGGCGCTCAACGGGTTATATGCGCAACTTCTTATGACAATGCAACACCGACACTTATCAAGGACACGCTCGATCGCCTCCCAATGATGCCAGCGCAAATAGAAGAGCTGAAGCGATCCGCTGCTCGGGCAGGCACTTTGCTGGCGCTGACTAGAGCCAAGGCATGGATAGCTGATCTTGATCCGGCTGATATAGCCAAAGGCTTCCCCAGTGCACAAGAAAACGGCGAAGAATTTGACAATGACGCCCTCAAACGGGTAACAAGGGAAATGCGTCCTTTGGCGAGTCAACTAGCAGAAGAGGCGAACCTGACGGTTCACCAATCTTTCTATGATGCAAACAACAGACGGGTTGAAGCTGTGATTCCTGAAGTGCAGAACCTTATTCCACCAATCCGTAAGCATACTTATGCCCCTGATGTTGACCCGGCTGAGCTTATAAGTGAAGAGGTTGTCTTTCAGGCCTTGACCCGGATTGATTGGACCACCAATGACTTCCAGCCATTGGATGAGGAGGAGGCTGAACCGACGCCAGATGACCCATCTACCTCACATCAACCCGGTGATGAAGCTTAATCCGTCAAGGCGGTTGATATGTCAGAAATTGTCCATGTGAAAACAATTCCATATTTTGGGCCTCGGAGTGCCTTGTAATAGGGTAGCAAAAACTTATGATGATCTGCTACGATCGTGCAAGAGGAGATATTTTGTGTGGATCCGCCATATCAATGTCAATTTTGTTCCAAGTATCAGAATATGCAACTCCTGTGTGCATAAAAAGACAAAGGGTCCTGGCGGTTTACCGCCGGACAAGTCATAATGCCCAAAATAGGCTAGATTGATAATCAAATCATAAAAATATGAAATTATACATACCGGTGATATAAGATCCCTGGTTAGTTGGCTGGCCAACTTGTAGGGTAAAAAACCCAAATCTGGATTATTTGTATCTCCATCATTTTCTGATGTCGTAGAATAAGCCATACTGGGTGAAGATTCACGCCAGATGATCCGGGCTGTTGATAGGTAGTCAACGTCAGGCCGGGTTAAGAAACTCCGATTTAAGAATAAGGTCTGTCAACATGTAGTTGCAAACCAAGACGGTTTAAAGAATACCGGGCTAAGAAAATGAGTAATCAAGCCAAGAAAATCGGTTTAACATAAAATTCAGCAAAACTCGAATGAAACCATGTAGTCGAGGATTTTTGGGGGCTGCCAGGCCCAAATTCGAGGCTTTTTTGGGCTGCCAGGCCACTGAGTTGAACCATTTAACAAAGCCTTTTAAGATGGACCTCCAACTAACCAATCACCGTTTTAACTTTGACAAGTGCAGGGTCTCAAGGAGAGTAACTGTCAAATGTTCGGAGGGCCGTGACAGGATGACCTAGATAGGAGTGTCTTACTTGATGAAGGCAGGTTGACCCGGGGTTTTAGGTAAATATACTAGGCTTCCAAGCTGTGGGTCGATACCCAGCTACGCTCAAGTAGCCCCCAAGTAACGTGATGAGCTGTGCTCATTAGGTGCCTATGTATGAGTTATGCATAGCATCTAAACTCTCTTTGGCCCTTTGGGTGTGAAGCTCCCAAGCTTTGTGGCGTGATAGCCGGTTTAACAGGTAGTACTCCGCTTTGTCAGCTGTAGCCCCCATGTAGCTCAAAGAATATTTGAGAAAAAACAGCAGAGGCCCCGCTTTAGAGCAAGGATGCTGATTTATTTATTGATGATAATATATACATTGTCAAAATATGTACATAAAAAGAGCCTATGGCTCAAGTGTAGTAAGGCCGGAGGAGAGCTATGATCCAAGGCGGGGATAACTTGTGTATGTCGGTCTGATCCTGGATAAGCCGGAGCACCAAGTCACCTTCTTGAAAGGCTCTTGTCTTAACCCGGTGGCTGTGATAACGCCGTAGGTCTTCTTGATAAACCGCCGATCGTGCCAAAGCCATATCCCGCTTCTCATCTAGCAGGTCCAGTGCCTCTTGGCGGGCTTGCTCATTGTCCGCTTCAACGTAATTAGCAACCCGGGGCGAATCATGACGTATATCACTTGGGAGAACTGCCTCTGCCTCGTATACCATAAAGAAAGGCGTGTATCCTGTTGACCGAATGGGGGTGGTGTTGATGCTCCACAACACAGAAGGTAATTCTTCCACCCAACAACCCGGCGTCCGCTTCAAGGGAATCATGAGCCGGGGTTTAAGACCCTTTAAAATTTCTTGATTAGCTCGCTCTGCTTGACCGTTGGATTGAGGGTGCGCCACAGATGCTAGGTCAAGCCGGATGTGCTCTCTTGACAAAAATCCTCCATCTCACCTTTGGAAAGGTTGGTACCATTATCCGTGATGATGCTGTGTGGAAAGACAAAATGGAAAATAATCTTTTTGAGAAATTGAACCACCGTAGCTGCATCACACTTGCTAATAGGCTCCGCTTCAACCCACTTGGTGAATTTATCAACTGCCACCAACAGGTGGGTCTTCTTGTCCTGGAAACATTTAAAGGGTCCCACCATATCAAGCCCCCAAGTAGCAAAAGGCCAAGTGATGGGAATCATCCGTAGTTCCTGAGCCGGAACATGAGCTCTGCATGAATTTTTTTGACAAGCATCACATCCCTTTACTAGATCCTCCGCATCAGCATGAGCTGTCATCCAGTAAAACCCATGACGAAAAGCTTTTGCAACCAGGGACTTTGAACCGGCATGATGACCACAATCCCCTTCATGAATTTCCCGTAGGATCGCTTGGCCTTCTTCCGGAGAAACACAACGCTGAAATACGCCTGAAATGCTACAGCGGTGTAACTCGCCATTGTGAATAACCATGGACTTGGATCGCCGGACTATCTGTCGGGCCAGGACTTGATCATTTGGTAGCTCACCCCGGCTCATATACGCTAGATATGGAACCGTCCAATCCGGCACAATGTGTAAAGCGGCCACCAGCTGAGCCTCTGGATTAGGAACAACCAGATCCTCTTCTGTTGGCAATTTAACAGACGGGATATGCAAGATATCTAAAAAGGTGTTAGGAGGTACCGGTTTACGCTGAGATCCAAGCTGGCTCAAAGCATCTGCTGCTTCATTTTTGCACTGATCAATATGCTCAACCTAATATCCTTTGAAATGACCTGCCACAATATCTACCTCATGCCTGTAAGCCGCCATGAGTGGATCCTAAGTACCAGAAACTTGCTGAGCCACCAGATCAGAATCTCCGAAACAACGAACTCGAGTAAAGTTCATCTCTTTAGCCACACGGAAACCATGAAGTAGAGCTTCATACTCAGCTGCATTGTTAGTACAAGGAAACATCAAGCGGAGGACATAGCAAATTTTATCACCTCGAGAGGAAGTAAGGACAACTCCAGCCCCCGAGCCTTCCAACTGCCTTGATCCATCGAAATGAATAGTCCAGTACGTATTATCCGGCTTCTCTTCCAGTGCTTGCAACTCGGTCCAGTCATTGATAAAGTCCACAAGAGCCTGAGACTTGATGGCTGTTTGAGGTACATATTTCAAACCGTGTGGACCAAGCTCAATTGCCCACTTTGCAACCCGGCCAGTTGCTTCTCTGTTTTGGATGATATCGCCCAAGGGAGCAGAACTAACCACTGTGATGGGGTGACCTTGAAATTTTGCTTGAGCTTTCGACTGGCCATAAAAACCCCATACACCAACTTCTGCCAATGCGGATAGCGTTGTTTTGATTCGATCAGAACTTCACTGATGTAGTATACCGGTCGTTGAACTGGATATTCCTTCCCAGCCTCTTTACGCTCTATCACAATTGCCAAACTGACCGCTCGGGCATTGGCAGCCACATATAATAATAAAGGCTCATGATCAACTGGGGCTGCAAGAACTGGCGGTTCAACCAACTGCTGCTTTAACTCCTCAAAGGCCGCATTGGCCGCATCACTCCAGACGAAATCATCTGTATTCTTCAGCATCTGATACAAAGGAATGGCCTTCTCACCCAGACGACTGATAAACCGGCCGAGGGTTGCAATCCGGCCTGCGAGACGCTGAACATCACTGATACATGTCGGTCTAGCCAAGGATGTGATTGCCTTGATCTTTTCCTGATTAGCCTCAATGCCCCTATTAGACACAAGAAAACCAAGCAGCTTGCCTGCCGTAACACCAAAGAGACACTTATCCGGGTTAAGCATCATCTTGTAAGGTTGTCAAACGTCTCCTTGAGATCGGCTATCAATGTCTCGTTTTTCCTGGATTTTACCACAATGTCATCCACATAGGCATGAACATTACGCCCAATCTGCGTGTGAAGACAATTTTGCACACAACGCTGATAAGTTACCTGAGCACTCTTGAGCCCAAAGGGCATAGAAACATAGCAAAAGGCTCCAAAGGGAGTGATGAAAGCTGTCTTCTCCTGGTCCTTAACTGCCATTTTAATCTGATGGTATCTTGAATAAGCATCCAAAAAACTCAGGCGCTCACAACCCGCCGTCGCATCAATGATCTAATCAATACGCGGGAGAGCAAAAGGATTGGCTGGGCAAGCCTTGTTTAAGTCCGCGTAGTCCACACACATACGCCAATTCCCGTTTTTCTTAAGAACCAGCACCGGATTAGCCAACCATTCAGGATAAACCCAGCAGCCAATAGCCGGGCTACCTCCTCCCCAATTGCCTTGCGTCTCTCTTCATTAAAGCGACGAAGAAATTGCTTGACCGTTTTAAACTTCGGATCAATATTAAGAGTGTGCTCAGCGAGTTCCCTCGGTACACCTGGCATGTCAGAAGGCTTCCATGCAAAAATGTCCCGGTTCTCACGGATGAACTCGATGAGCGCGTTTTCCTATTTTGGATCCAAATTGGTGCTGATGCTGAACTGCTTGGACGAATCGCCAGGTACAAAGTCAACAAGCTTAGTCTCGTCAGCCGGTTTGAAATGTAGAGTTGGGTCATGCTCAGTGGTGGGCTTCTACAGAGGGGTCATATCTGCTGGATCAACATTCTCCTTGTAAAACTTTAACTCCTCTATGGCACAAACCGACTCAGCGTAAGCCGCATCACTCTCTTCGCAATCCAAAGCGATTTTTCGACTTCCATGAACCGTGATGGTTCCTTTGTGACCCGGCATCTTGAGCTGCAAGTAAATATAACAAGGCCTCGCCATGAATTTTGTATAAGCCGGTCGCCCAAACAGTGCGTGATACGGGCTCTGGATTCTCACCACCTCAAAAGTCAATGTCTCAGATCGAGAATAAATGTTCATCCCCAAACACAACTTCCAAGGTAATCTTGCCCACTGGATATGCCGACTTTCCTGGTACCACACCATGGAAAACAGTATTGGATGGTTTAAGATTCTTATCTGTCAGCCCCTTACGGCAGAATATTAATACTGCTTCCTCCATCCATGAGTACTTTGGTGAACTTGTAACCTCCCACTTGAGGTGCCACCACCAGAGCTAGCTGACCCGGATTGTCAATCCGGGGCGGATGATCATCCCTACTCCACACAATAGGCTGTTCCGACCACCGCAGATAGCGTGGAACTGCCGGTTCAACCGCATTGACTGCCCTCTTGTGCAGCTTCTGATCACGCTTGCACAGACTAGTGGTGAATACATGATATTGCCCACCATTCAGCTGCTTCGGGTGACTCTGGTAACCCGACTGCTGCTGATTCCCTTGATTACTCTGTTGGTTATTACCACCTTGGTTGTTCCAGTTGCTATGATTATTCTGAAACCCAGAGCCTGAACCGCCGCCACCATGAAAACCTGGACCTGAACCGCTCGACGGACCCTGATCATACTGGAAGAGATCAGAATTTTTGAACTCCTTCATAATGTTACAATCCTTCCAGAGATGTGTTGCAGGGACCTCCTTGGTCCCATGCTTTGGACAGGGCTTATTCAACAAGCGCTCCAGATTCATCGCCCCACCGCGCTGGGGCGGTTTACCCTTACGACGCTGCACATTAGCATTAGCAACAAAATCTAAATCTGCTTTACGCTTACCATTATTCCCATGGCCTCCCTGGTTGTGCTGTTGTCCCTTCGCACCGCCATTCCTCTTTCCGGTTTCTCATTATCAGAATCGGATCCTTGGTATTATCAGAATTGGCATACTTTACCAAGGCTGCCATGAGGGTTCCTAGGTCGTTGCAGTGGCACTTGAGCTGTCCCAACTTCTCCTTCAGTGACTTAAACCGGCAATTACGTTCCAGTGTGATAATCGCTTGGCCAACATTAATTCGGTTGGACGAGAGCAAAACTTCTGAGACCCGGCGCACCCAATGAGTTGTGGACTCATTCTCACCCTGAACACAAGCATCCAGATCTACAATGGACATGGGCTATTTGCACGTGTCTTTAAAATTGGCTATAAACCGGGCCTTCAACTGATCCCATGACTCGATGGAATTAGCTGGCAGATTTTTCAACCAAGTGTGGGCTGTTCCTTCCATTGCCATCTCCATTGCCATCTCATAAGTCTCGACCCACGCCTCAGGCGACTGATCCGCCGTGTAGTTAGGTACTTTGCGTGGACCCTTGAAATCCTTGGGCAGACGCACATTACGGAGAGCCGGAATAAGGCACGGTACTCCCCAGGAACTGAAAGCAAGCCCGGTGCCTCTGTCAACCGACACTGTTGGCTGAACCGGGGCGGGTTGATAACGACCCAAAGCATCATCCCTTCGTGCCCTGCCATGATCCACTACCTCCTGAGCACTGCGACGCTGCGCACTGCTAGATACTTCTGGTTCGTCCATCCGCCTGCTATAACTTGGGCTCGGGCGAGGGGTTGAATGAATTCTATCCCGGCTATATCAATAAGCCTGTTGCTGCACTACGGCGGTTTGAAGAAGATCTCTCGCCCGCCGTGTCTCAACTGCCTCTATTGAATCTCCTTCCATTGGAATGGCTGCCAAGCGGGAGGCCGCAGCAATCATGTTATCTAGAGGGCTCGAAAAGTGACCCGGTGGTGTAGGCACATACTGCGGCGGGTTAACTGTCCGTCGGGGTAGCTTCGTTGCTCGTGGCTGATCCGGAGCTATCCTAGGCGCTTCAGCTCGGTTTGCGGCTGCCGGATTGCTCGGCCCAGCGCCTGGCGTCTGAAAGAGATTTAACCCTTCGTAAACCGGCGGCAGGCGCGACCGATACTTCCTTCGTATCACATCCTCTGACGCGGTCCGATCTAGCATGAGCCGGTAATTCTGTGCTTGTATCTGCTATGATTGAGCATTCAAAGCGGCCTGTTCCTCAGCCATCCTATTATCCTCAGCCACCAAGTCCTCCTTAGCCTGCGTAATTTGCTCCTTCAGTCTCGCAACTTCCGCATTGTGCTGATCCTGCATATCTAGGGTGACTGTCACGGTTAACAAGGTCGCCCAAGCGTCCATTAAACCGGAGAGAACCTGCGCCGGCCGGCGCGCCGAGGTACCTGCCGCGGCCACTGATCCGCTATTCATTGTTGCGGTAGATGAAGACTACAACACGGGCTGCGTGCCGGCCATGTAAATAGTAACCCGACTCGGCGCTTCAAGGAGGTCCGGAATACTGTTGCCATCGGAATATCCCTCGAACATACCGCCATGAATCTAGTATAAGGACTCGGTTTCGCCAGTGGATGACTCGCCGTCGGAATATACAGCCGTCTCGCCCTCAGACACCAGTTCAGATCCGATCCCATGGACACATCCTACGAACGCATGCTTCACGGCGGGCCTAACCCGGGCTGGACTCGCACGCTGAGCCGTCTCGACGAGGTCGGTGCAGATGTCCGGCTCAGGGCCTGGTTCACCGATCTTGCCAATGAAGACATGAATTCCGCCGAAGGGGACCCGGTACCCGTACTCGATTGAGCTGGCCTCGGGGCCCCATCCTTTGTCGTCGATGTAGAGCTTGCCGCAACGACTTTTCGTCATCCGGCCGATGACGTACCCCTTAATTCCTTCAGAGCAGCCCTTCAAGAACTCGACACCATCGTGCGATAGCCCCACGGTGGGCGCCATGACCCACTTATCCGTGTTTGTGTTTCAGTCACTCACACAACACAAACAATGAGTAAACCATGGACATATTGCAACACCCTACAATGGGAATCCCTCACGCTTGCACGACACGGAGGGCACCATAGGACATCACCAAAATAAAACATACAATTCATACCAATCTAGATCATCAATCAACCCAAAGACAAAAGATATCTACTCAAAACATCATAGGATGGCAACACATCATTGGATCATAATATGTGGCATAAAGCACCATGTTCAAGTAGGGATTACAGCGGGGTGCGGGAGAGTGGACCGCGTAAAAGAGATGAGGATGGTGATGATGATGGTGATGTTGATGAAGACGATCACCGCGGTGATGATTCCCCTCCCGATGGCACTCCGGCGCAACCGAGAGAGAGGAGGAGAGGTTCTCCCCCTTGTGCTTCCTCCTCCATGGCCTCCCCCTTGGATGGGGAGAGGTTCCCCCTCTGGTCCTTGGCCTTCATGGCAATGACGGCCCCTCCGGGAACCTCCTCCATGGCCTCCGGTGATGATGGCCCCCTCCGGCAGGGTGCCAAATAGGGCCTAGATGGATTTCTCGTGGCTACAGAGGCTTGCGGTGGTGGAACTTCTGATCTAGGTTAATTTCTGGAGGTTTGGGTATTTATAGGAGAGGTTGGTGTCAAACAATAAGTAAACCATGGACATATTGCAACATCCTACAGTGGGAATCCCTCACGCTTGCACGACGCGGAGGGCACCATAGGACATCACCAAAATAAAACATACAACTCATACCAATCTAGATCATCAATCAACCCAAAGACAAAAGATATCTACTCAAAACATCATAGGATGGCAACACATAATTGGATCATAATATGTGGCATAAAGCACCATGTTCAAGTAGGGATTACAGCGGGGTGCGGGAGACTGGACCGCGTAAAAGAGATGAGGATGGTGATGATGATGGTGATGTTGATGAAGACGATCACCGCGGTGATGATTCCCCTCCCGATGGCACTTTGGCGCCACCGAGAGAAAGGAGGAGAGGTTCTCCCCCTTGTGCTTCCTCCTCCATGGCCTCCCCCTTGGATGGGGAGAGGTTCCCCCTATGGTCCTTGGCCTTCATGGCAATGATGGCCCCTCCGGGAACCTCCTCCATGGCCTCCGGTGATGATGGCCCCCTCCGGCAGGGTGCCAAAGAGGGCCTAGATTGATTTCTCGTGGCTACAGAGGCTTGCGGTGGTGAACTTCTGATCTAGGTTAATTTCTGGAGGTTTGGGTATTTATAGGAGAGGTTGGTGTCAAACAATAAGTAAACCATGGACATATTGCAACACCCTACAGTGGGAATCCCTCGCGCTTGCACGACGCGGAGGGCACCATAGGACATCACCAAAATAAAACATACAACTCATACCAATCTAGATCATCAATCAACCCAAAGACAAAAGACATCTACTCAAAACATCATAGGATGGCAACACATCATTGGATCATAATATGTGGCATAAAGCACCATGTTCAAGTAGGGATTACAGCGGGGTGCGGGAGACTGGACCGCGTAAAAGAGATGAGGATGGTGATGATGATGGTGATGTTGATGAAGACGATCACCGCGGTGATGATTCCCCTCCCGATGGCACTTCGGCGCCACCGAGAGAGAGGAGGAGAGGTTCTCCCCCTTGTGCTTCCTCCTCCATGGCCTCCCACTTGGATGGGGAGAGGTTCCCCCTCTGGTCCTTGGCCTTCATGGCAATGATGGCCCCTCCGGGAACCTCCTCCATGGCCTCCGGTGATGATGGCCCCCTCCGGCAGGGTGCCAAAGAGGGCCTAGATTGATTTCTCGTGGCTACAGAGGCTTGCGGTGGTGGAACTTCTGATCTAGGTTAATTTCTGGAGGTTTGGGTATTTATAGGAGAGGTTGGCGTCAAGAACAAGTCAGGGGGCCCCACGGGTAGTCCACGAGGCACAGGGGCGCACCCAGGGGGGTGGGCATGGCCCCCACCCTCGTGGGGCCCATGGGACTCCCCGCCGGTAGATTTTTGTTCTAGTATTTTTTATATTTTCCAGAAAAATTCTCCATTGATTTTCAGCGTATTCCGAGAACTTTTATTTCTACACAAAAACAACACCATCATTGTTCTGCTGAAAACAACGTCAGTCCGGGTTAGTTCTAATCAAATCATAACAAAATCATATAAAACAATAGTAAACATGGCATGAATACTTCATAAATTATCGATACGTTGGAGACGTTTTAGCATCCCCAAGCTTAATTCCTGCTCGTCCTCGAGTAGGTAAATGATAAAAGAAATCATTTATGAAGTGTGAATGGTAGCAAGTTCTTAAGTTTGATCAATGATAGTTTCAAAAACTTTTTATAGTATCATTATATATCATAACAGTAGCTTATCTCATAAAACTTTGCATGATCAAGTAACAAGCTATTCACATGTTAAAGTATAGATCATAAAATTTCTTGAAACTAACAAACTATATTCTCAGTCATCAAACAATTGCAATTCATCTTATTTTCGGGAAGGGTCTATGTCAGAGCCTTGACTTAGCAAACTCCACATACTCAACTATCATTTAGTCTTTCACAATTGCTAACACTCATGTGATATTTATGGGTTCAAAGTTTTAATCGGACACAGAGAAATATAGGGGTTATAGTTTCGCCTCCCAATCTTTTACCTCAAGGGTCATGTCAACAATAATAATTTATGAAAACCTACATCGAAGTGGATATATATATATATATATATATATATATATATCCGGATCGCTCCAACACAAGGTGCTTGTCAAGGGAAAAAGTGTAAAAAGAAAAGTGAAAATCACCATGACTCTTGTATAAGGGTAGAAGGTAAAAGTAAAAGATAGGCCCTTCGCAGAGGGAAGCAGAGGTTGTCATGCGATTTTAAGGTTGGATGCACAAAATCTTAATGCAAAAGAACGTCACTTTATATTGCCTCTTGTGATAGATACCTTTATTAGACAGTCCGTCGCTTTTATTTCTTCCCTATCACAAGTTCGTATAAAGCTTATTTTCTTTGCACTAATAGATCATACATATTTAGAGAGCAATTTTTATTGCATGCACCGATGACAACTTACTTGAAGGATCTTACTCAATCGATAGGTAGGTATGGTGGACTCTCATGGCAAAACTAGTTTAAGGGATGTTTGGAAGCACAAGTAGTATTTCTACTTGGTGCAAATAATTTGGCTAGCATGAGAGGTAAAGGCAAGCTCAACATGTTGGAGGATCCAAGACAATATAACATTTCGGATATAGGAAAACATATCCCATTAAGTTGTCTTCCTTGTCCAACATCAACCTTTTAGCATAACATATTTTAATGAGTGCTCACAATTACAAAAGATTTCCAAGATAGTATATTTATATGTGAAATCTCTCTTCCTTCAATATTCTTTCATGAATTGTTCAAGTGATCAATTCTGCATTTGCTAACTTTCAATATGTTTAATACCTATACTTATTCTGTGTGAAGTCATTACTCCCCATGGTATAAGCATATGAAACATATATAAATTCAGATTTATGATATTCAATTCATTCAATCATTTATTCATAGGATATACCTCAAGCGCGTGAGTAAATGACAAACTACTCCAAAAAGATATATGTGAAGAACATTGAGTAGTCAAATAATTAACTAGCCATGGGAGAATTCTTTTTCATTCAAGATTTCATATCCAATGATTTTATTCAAACAGAAAGTAAAATTGAAAATACGCTCCAAGCAAAACACATATAATGTGACGAATAAAAATATAGCTCCGAGTAAAGTATACCGATAGTTTTGAAGACGAAAGAGGGGATGCCTTCTGGGGCATCCCCAAGCTTAGGCGCTTGAGTCTTCCTTGAATATTACCTTGGGGTGCCTTTTGCATCCCCAAGCTTAGGGTTTTTCCGCTCCTTATTCTCCTCATATCAATATCTCACCCAAAGCTTGAAAACTTCAATCACACAAAACTTAACGGAACTTCGTGAGATAGGTTAGTATGATAAAGAGTAAACCATTCATTTTGGTACTGTCAAAGACAAGGTTCATAATTTTTCTCACACAATTCCTACAGTACCATATCATTTCTACAATTTATATTGAGAAATATAAGACATAGAAACTAGAAAACAAGCAAACTATGCAATGAAAACAGAATCTGTCAGAAACAGAACAGTCTGTAATGATCTGAACAACAATCATACTTCTGCTACTCCAAAAATTATGAAATAACTTTGTGGACGTGAAATTTTTTTCTATTAATCTTCTGAAAAAAGAATCAACTCAAAATCACTCTTCTGTAAAACATGGCAGCTAATCCCGTGAGCACAAAGTTTCTGTCTTTTACAGCAAGATCACATTAACTTTCACCCAAGTCTTCCCAAAGGTCTTACTTGGCAATTTATTGAAAAAAAAGCTATAAAACATGATTACTACAGTAGCTTAATCATGTAAATACACAAAGACAGAAAGGGTAGATATTGGGTTGTCTCCGAACAAGCACTTTTCTTTAATGCCTTTTAGCTAGGCATGATGATTTCAATGATGCTCACATAAAAGAAAAGAATTGAAACATAGAGAGAGCATCATGAAGAATATGACTAGCACATTTAAATCTAACCCGCTTCCTATGCCTAGGGATTTTGTGAGAACACAATTTATAGGAACAAGAATCAACTAGCATAGGAAGGCAAAACAAGTATAACTTTAAAACTTTAAGCACATAGAGAGGAAACTTGGTATTATCGCAACTCCTACAAGCATAAATTACTCCCTCATAATAATTTTCAGTAGCATCATGAATGAACTCAACAATGTAACCATGACATAAAGCATTCTTTTCATGATCTACAAGCATAGAAATTTTTCTACTCTCCACATAAGCAAAACTCTTCTCATTCGGAATAGTGGGATCACTAATTCCTAAAGTTGGCACTCTTCCAAACCTGCTTTAGATGGTAGTATTATTCATACTCCAAAAGATATAAGCGAAGTTCATGGATAATTATACAATTAATATAGACTAACCAATACCCAAGCTCAAAATATATAAGTGAAGCACACGAAGCATTCTATAAAACCATACTCAAATGATTTAAGTGAAGCACAAAGAGCAATTCTATAAGATCATACTTAAAAGATTTAAATGAAGCACATGAAGTATTCTATAAATCAGTTAAGGGATATCTCATACTAGCATGGTTCTTAAATAAAAATAAAAACACGAAGGACACAAATCATGTGAACATAACAAAAACCAAGGTCTACCGATATTTTTTGAGGAAGAAAGATGGGATGCCAACCGGGGCATCCCCAAGCTTCGATCCTTGAGTATCCTTTGAAATATTTACTTGGGGTGCCTTGGGAATCCCCAAACTTGAACTCTTGCCTCTCTTAATTCCTCTCACATCGGTAACTCCTCGTTCTTCGAACACTTCATCCACAAAAACTTAACAAAAACTTTGTGAGATATGTTAGTGTAATAAAGCAAACTACCACTTTAAGGTACTGTAATGAATTCATTCTTTATTTATATTGGTGTTAAACCTAATGTATTCCAACTTCTCTATGGTTCATACCCCCCG
Source organism: Triticum aestivum (assembly GCF_018294505.1). NCBI lineage: Eukaryota > Viridiplantae > Streptophyta > Magnoliopsida > Poales > Poaceae > Triticum > Triticum aestivum. The sequence goes on along the minus strand of NC_057798.1, from coordinate 720,599,210 downwards.
ATACTAGCCATAGATTCATCAAAATAAGCAAAAACAGCACGCGAAAAACAGAATCTGTCAAAAACATGACAGTCTGTAGTAATCTGGAAGTTTAGTAAACTTATGTAACTCCAAAAATTATGAAATAAATATGAAAGTTTGAACAATTTGTACAGAAGTAATGTGAAAAAAGTTTCAGACCAATTTGACCTTTCACTAAAAAATGTTAGATCACGCGCTAAAGGCAAAGTTTCTGTTTTTGTTCTGCACATAGTAAACAAGCAATCTAATCATCCTAAAACGAAAGCTTGGCACATTATTTTTATAATACAATGGATATATCCAAGGGGATAATTATTTACAGAGAAACTTCCATGAAAAATTCTACATTATTTCAGTGAGCATGAACACAAGTGCTCAATGTCGACCCTCACTTCTTCAATGCATAACTTTCCAATCACTTCTCTTTTTGAAAAACTTTTTTAGGCATGAGAGGCAAGTAATTTTTTTTGTATTTTCATTCTTTAAATTTTTTGTATGTTTCACCCACAACTAAACAGAAACAAAAAGGAAAAACAAAATCTACTTAGTGAAGAAAGCAAACAAGCACACACGATAATATCAACCCCACGCTCTTGCTCCCCAGCAACGGCGCCAGAAAAGAGCTTGATAATCCCCAAGTGCAGGGAATCATCGTAGCAATTTCCAAAGGTGGAAGTGATAAGTATGGAGTGTCGAACCCACAAGGAGCTAAAGGTGAGATCAATATTCTCTCAAGTCTTATCTGCCACTGATAAGACTCTACGTACACCGAACGTTTTCTTCCAACTAGATACGAGAAATAAAACTACGTTGTGGGTATGAAGAGGATAACTTTGCATGATATCGGAGAGCTAAAATATAAAAGTAGGTGCTGTTATCATAAAGTTAGAATATATTACTAAATATTATAAATAGCGAGTGTGGAACAATGATGGATTGGTGTGCGGAATTATCCTAGGCACTTGTAAACAAGACCGGTAGTCGTCATTGCAATTTCATATGAGGGAGAGGCATAAGCTAACATACTTTCTCTTCTTGGATCATATGCACTTATGATTGGAACTCTAGCAAGCATCCACAACTGGTAAAGATCATTAAGTTAAAACCCAACCATAGCATTAAAGTATCAAGTTTTCTTTATTCCCATACTCCATGATCCACTTATCCATGTTTGTGTTTCAGTCACTCACGCAACACAGACAATAAGTAAACCATGCACATTTTGCAACACCCTACAGCGGGAATCCCTCACGCTTGCGCGACACAGAGGGCACCATAGGAAAGCACCAAAATAAGACATACAACTCATACCAATCTAGATCATCAATCAACCCAAAGACAAAAGATATCTACTCAAAACATCATAGGATGGCAACACATCATTGGATCATAATATGTGGCATAAAGCACCATGTTCAAGTAGGAATTACAGTGGGGTGCGGGAGAGTGGACCGCGTAAAAGAGATGAGGATGGTGATGATGATGGTGATGTTGATGAAGACGATCACCGCGGCGATGATTCCCCTCCCGATGGCACTCTGGTGCCAGCGAGAGAGAGGAGGAGAGGTTCTCCCCCTTGTGATTCCTCCTCCATGGCCTCCCCCTGTATGGGGAGAGGTTCCCCCTCTGGTCCTTGGCCTTCATGGCGATGATGGCCCCTCCGGGATCCTCCTCCATGGCCTCTAGTGATAATGGCCCCCTCCGGCAGGGTGCCCGAGAGGGCCTAGATTGATTTCTCGTGGCTACAGAGGCTTGCGGCGGCGGAACTTCCGATCTAGGTTATCTTCTGGAGGTTTGGGTATTTATAGGAGAGGTTGGCATCGAGAACAAGTCAGGGGGCCCCACGGGTAGTCCACGAGGCATAGGGGCGCACCCCCCACCCTCGTGGGGCCCATGGGACTCCCCTCCGGTAGATTTTTGTTTCAGTATTTTTTATATTTTCCAGAAAAATCCTCCGTTGATTTTCAGCACATTCCGAGAACTTTTATTTCTGCACAAAAACAACACCACGGTAGTTCTGCTAAAAACAACGCCAGTCCGGGTTAGTTCTAATCAAATCAAACCAAAATCATATAAAACAATAGTAAACATGGCATGAATACTTGATAAATTATCGATACGTTGGAGACGTATCACGCCCCCCAACGCTAGTCCAATTCGGTTTGGGCTAAGGGGCGCGCCTCCACCTAGCCGCCGCCTCCTCTCTTCCACTAAGGCCCATGAAGGCCCATTAATCCCCCGGGGGGTTCCAGTAACCTCCCAGTACTCCAGAAAATGACCGAACCTAACCGAAACCTTTCCGGTGTCCAAACATAACCTTCCAATATGTCAATCTTTCTGTCTCAACCATTTCAAGACTCCTCGTCATGTTCGCGATCTCATCCAGGACTCCGAACAAACTTAGGTCATCAAAAACACATAACTCTTAATACGAATCGTCATTGAATGTTAAGCGTGCGGACCCTATGGGTTAGAGAACTATGTAGACATTATCGAGACACATTTCCAATCAATAACCAATAGCGGAACCTAGATTCTCAAATTGGCTCCTACATATTCTATGAATATCTTTATCGGTCAAACCGCAGAACAACATACGTTGTTCCCTTTGTCATTGGTATGTTACTTGCCCGAGATTCGATCGTCGGTATCATCATACCTAGTTCAATCTCGTTACTAGCAAGTCTCTTTACTCATTCCATAATACTTCATCCCACAACTAACTCATTAGTCACATTCCTTGTAAGGACTATAGTGATGAGTATTACTGAGAGGGCCCAGAGATACCACTCCGATGCACGGAGTGACAAATCCTACTCTTGATCTATGCGAACCCAACAAACACCTTCGGAGACACCTGTAGAGCATCTTTATAATCACCCAGTTACGTTGAGACATTTGATCGCACACAAGGTGTTCCTCCGGTATTCGGGAGTTGCATAATCTCATAGTCAGAGGAACATGTATAAGTCTAAGTCATGAAGAAAGCAATAGCAATAAAACTGTAACGATTATAATGCTAAGCTAACGGATGGGTCTTGTCCATCACATCATTCTCCTAATGATGTGATCCCGTTCATCAAATGACAACACATGTCTATGGTTAGGAAAAATAACCATCTTTGATTAGCGAGCTAGTCAAGTAGAGGCATACTAGGGACACTGTGTATTGTCTATGTATTCACACATGTACTAAGTTTCTGGTTAATAAAATTCTAGCATGAATAATAAACATTTGTCATGATATGAGGAAATATAAATAACAACTTTATTATTGCCTCTAGGGCATATTTCCTTCACTTGTTACGCGATAACTATACCCACATACCTTCCCCGTCGACAGATAACATGTATAGCCATTTACTGAGCAGACCCATGTTCTTTACCTCAAGCTCTTCAATCCTTAAACCCCCTTGGTCCTTCGGCCTACATATTATATACACATAAATGTGCCACCTACAGCTAAATGTAAAAGGTTTCTTGAAACAAAGTTTAGTCCCGCATAAAAGTTTTGCACTATCATCAATAAACTCGATCCATGCATGGGACAATTTTTAATCATCAATTTCACATTCTCCATGGTTGTGCAACATGTTCTTGCTCCTGTTGTTTAAAATTCATAATTCGATTTCTAAGAGATATTAACTTAGCGGGACGAAAATATTTAGCAATGAAGGCATCTTTACACTTTGACCAAAAATCAATACTATTTTTTGGTAAAAATCAAAACCATGCTTTAGCTCGATCTCTAAGATAGAAAGGAAATAATTTCAGTTTCACAATATCATTATCCACATCTTTAATTTTTTGCATGTCGCATAATTCAACGAAAGTATTAAGATGGGATGCAACATTGAAAGGACGTGGATGTCATCTAGAGGGGGTGAATAGGAGCTTTAAAACAATTATGATTTAGGCTTGAACAAATGATGAATAAAACTAGAATTTAGTTTATCAAGCACAAAACCTAAATATACTAGGCTCAACTATGTGCATCAACGACTTATGATAAGCAAGATAAACTGTTAGAAAGGAATAGAGAGATATTGGTGGAATATGATGGATGTTGTATTGAGCCTCACGGGCAAGTATCTATAGGATTACACACTTGGAGGGCAAGAAGACTCTACTAGAGATAAGGTAGGAGATAGATTACAAATCCTAGACTACTAAATACATGTAACTCAAATATCTCTATAACATCCCACGCAGTTGTAGCGGTAGCGTTGCAAACAACAGGAGCGTCGCAAATGGCTAGACTGGAGAGAATAGCAGTCGACGAGCTGGCATCCCCCCGCTATCGCAGCAGGAGCATCGGGAATGGTGTCGCATCGCGGACGCGCAGACTATAGAGAAAGCTGATGAGTTGCTAAGCAAGGTGATAGCCCATTGTGCTGTTATAGAGGTAGCTGATAACCCACAAGTGTAGGGGATCATTTGTAGCCTTCTTCGATAAATAAGAGTGTCGAACCCAATGACGAGCTAAAGGTAGAACAAATATTCCCCCAAGTTCTATCGACCACCGATACAACTCTACACACACTTGATGTTTGCTTTACCTAAAACAAGTATGAAACTATTTTGCAAGAATAAAACTTCAAGTACTTTGCGAGAATAAAACTATGAATAAAATACAAGGTAGTAAAAGTAGATAGCTTTTGTTAGCAAGAAAGTCATTTATCCCTAGGCAGTCGATAACAAGTATCGGTAATCATTCTTGTAATTTTATACAAGGGAGAGGCATGAGCTAACATACTTTCTCTACTTCGATCATATGCACTTATGATTGGACCCCTATCAAGCATCAGCAAATATTAAAGATCATTAAGGTCGTGAAACCCAACCGTAGCATTAAGTATCAAGTCCTCTTTACTCCCATATGCCATAAACCACTTATCCGTGTTTAAGGCTGCTGTCACCCCTGCAACACCGACAATAAGCAAGACGGAGGGCACCGTAGGATAGCACCATAAATAAAATATACAATCATAACAACCAAAATCATGATTAACCCACAAGACAAAATGGATCTAGTCAAACATCATAGGATAGCCAAATATCATTTGGAAATAATATATGGAGTTGAGCACCATGTTTAAGTACAGATTACATTGGGGACAAGGGGTGTTACACCACTGCATAGAGGTGGAGAGAGTTGGTATTGACGGTAGCAAGATTGTTGGTGCTTTGATCACACTATCAAAGCGTTTATTCCAACTCTGAGAGTCTTACACCAGTCCATAAATGGATCGCTGGAGCTTGCACACTTTGCTAGCACCATTTGGATCGACAAAACCTTCCAATTGCATCATATACAACTCTTCTTCCAGAGATACATTCAGGAATGCAGTTTTGACATCCATTTGCCAAATTTCGTAATCATAAAATGCAACAATTGCTAACATGATTTAGACAGACTTAAGCATCTCTACGGGTGAGAAAGTCTCATTGTAGTCAACTCCTTCAACTTGTGGAAAACCTTTCGCAACACGTCGAGCTTTGTAAACAGTAACATTAGCATTTGCGTCGGTCTTCTTCTTAAAGATCCATTTATTTTCTGCGGCTTGCCGATCATTTGGCAAGTCCACCAAAGTCCATACTTTGTTCTCATACATGGATCCCATCTCAGATTTCATGGCATCAAGCCATTTTGTCGAATCTGGGCTCATCATCGCTACCTCATAGTTCGTAGGTTCATCATGGTCTAGTAACATGACTTCCAGAACAGGATTACCGTACCACTCTAGTGCGGATCTTACTCTGGAAGACCTACGAGGTTCGGTAGTAACTTGATCTGAAGATTCATGATCATCATCATTAGTTTCCTCACTAATTGGTGTAGGAATCATATGAACTGATTTCTGCGATGAACTACTTTCCAATAAGGGAGCAGGTACATTTCCTTCGTCAAGTTCTACTTTCCTCCCACTCACTTCTTTTGAGAGAAACTCCTTCTCTAGAAAGGATCCATTCTTAGCAACAAAGATTTTGCCTTCGGATCTATGATAGAAGGTGTACCCAACAGTTTCTTTTGGGTATCCTATAAAGACGCACTTCTCCGATTTGGGTTCAAGCTTATCAGGTTGAAGCTTTTTCACATAAGCATCACAGCCCCAAACTTTCAGAAACGACAACTTTGGTTTCTTGCCAAACCATAGTTCATAAGGCGTCGTCTCAGCGTATTTAGATGGTGCCCTATTTAAAGTGAATGCATCCGTATCAAAAGCATAACCCCAAATCGATAGCGGTAAATCAGTAAGAGACATCATAGATCGCACCATATCTAATAAACTACGGTTACGACATTCGGACACACCATTTTGCTGTGGTGTTCCGGGTGCCATTAATTTTGAAACTATCCCATGTTGTTTCAAATGAAGACCAAACTCGTAACTCAAATATTCTCCTCCACGATCAGATTGTATAAACTTTATTTTCTTGTTACAACGATTTTCCACTTCACTCTGCAATTCTTTGAACTTTTCAAATGTTTCAGACTTATGCTTCATTAAGTAGATATAACCATATCTTCTTAAATCATCTGTGAAGGTAAGAAAATAATGATACCCACCACGAGCATCAATACTCATTGGACCGCATACATCAATATGTATTATTTCTAACAAGTCAATAGCTCATTCCATTGTTCCGGAGAATGGAGTTTTAGTCATCTTGCCCATAAGGCATGGTTCACAAGCACCAAGTGATTCATAATCAAGTGATTCCAAAAGACCATCAGTATGGAGTTTCTTCATGCGCTTTAGATCGATTTTACCCAAACAGCAGTGCCACAAATAAGTTGCACTATCATTATTAAACCTCAATCTTTTGGCTTCAACACTATGAATATGTGTATCACTACTATCGAGATTCAACAAAAGTAGACCACTCTACAGGGGTGCATGACTATAAAAGATATTACTCACATAAATAGAACAACCATTATTCTCTAATTTAAATGAATAACCGTCTCGCGTTAAACAAGATCCAGATATAATGTTCATGCTCAACGTTGGCACCAAATAACAATTATTTAGGTCTAAAACTAATCCCAATGGTAGATTTAGAGGTAGCGTGACGACCGCGGTCACATCGACTTTGGAACCATTTCCCACGCGCATCGTCACCTTGTCCTTAGCCAATCTTCACTTAATCCGTAGCCCCTGTTTTGAGTTGCAAATATGAGCAACAGAACCAGTATCAAATACCCAGGCGGTACTGCGAGCATTAGTGAAGTACACATCAATAACATGTATATCAAATATACCTTTCACTTTGCCATCCTTCTTATCCGCCAAATACTTGGGGCAGTTCCGCCTCCTGTGACCAGTCCCTTTGCAGTAGAAGCACTCAGTTTCAGGCTTAGGTCCAGACTTGAGTTTCTTCTCTTGAGCAACAACCTTTTCGCCGTTATTCTTGAAGTTCCTTTTCTTCCCTTTGCCCTTTTTCTTGAAACTAGTGGTCTTATTGACCATCAACAATTGATGCTCCTTTTTGATTTCTACCTCCGCGGCCTTTAGCATCGCGAAGAGCTGGGGAATAGTCTTGTTCATCCCTTGCATATTATAGTTCATCACAAAGCTTTTGTAGCTTGGTGGAAGTGATTGAAGAACTCTGTCAATGACATTATCATCAGGAAGATTAACTCCCAGTTGAGTCAAGTGGTTGTGGTACCCAGATATTCTGAGTATGTGTTCACTGACAGAACAATTCTCCTCCATTTTACAGCTGTAGAACTTATTGGAGACTTCATATCTCTCAACCCGGGCATTTGCTTGAAATATTAACCTCGACTCCTGGAACATCTCATATGCTCCATGACATTCAAAATGTCATCGAAGTCCCGGTTCTAGGCCGTAAAGCATGGCACACTGAACTATCGAGTAGTCACCAACACGCATCTGCCAGGCATTCACAATGTCTGTAGTCTCGGGCGCAGGAGGTACACCTAACGGTGCTTCCAGGACGTAATTCTTCTGTGCACCAATGAGGATAATCCTCAAGTTACGGACCAAGTCTGTGTAGTTGCTGCCATCATCTTTCAAGTTAGCTTTCTCTAGGAACACATTAAAATTCAAAGGAACGGTAGCACGGGCCATTGATCTCCAACAACATAGACATGGAAAATACTATTAGGTACTAAGTTCATGATAAATTAAAGTTCAATTCAATCATATTACTTAAGAACTCCCACTTAGATAGACATCCCTCTAATCATCCAAGTGATCACGTGATCCAAATCAACTAAACCATGTCCGATCATCACGTGAGATGCATTAGTTTCTAATGGTGAACATCACTATGTTGATCATATCTACTATATGATTCACACTCGACCTTTCGGTCTCAGTGTTCCGAGGCCATATCTGCATATGCTAGGCTCGTCAAGTTTAACCCGAGTATTCTGTGTGTGCAAAACTGGCTTGCACCCGTCGTATGTGAATGTAGAGCTTATCACACCCGATCATCACGTGGTGTCTCGGCACGACGAACTGTAGCAACGGTGCATACTCAGGGAGAACACTTGTACCTTGAAATTTAGTAAGGGATCATCTTATAATGCGACCGACGTTCTAAGCAAATTAACATGTATAAAGGATAAACATCACATGCAATGAAAATATGTGACATGATATGGCCATCATCATCTTGTGCTCATGATGTCCATCACCGAAGCATCATCATGATCTCCAACATCACCGGCGCGATACCTTGATCTCCATCGTAGCATCATTGTCGTCTCGCCACCTATTGTTACTACGACTATCGCTACCACTTAGTGATAAAGTAAAACAATTACATGGCCATTGCATTGCATACAATAAAGCGACAACCATATGGCTCCTGCCAGTTGCCGATAACTTTGTTACAAAACATGATCATTTCATACAACAATTTATATCACATCATGCTTGACCATATCACATCACAGCAAGCCCTGCAAAAACAAGTTAGACGTCCACTACTTTGTTGTTGCAAGTTTTACGTGGCTACTACAGGCTTCTAGCAAGAACGGTTCTTACCTACGCATCAAAACCACAACGATTTTTTGTCAAGTGTGCTGTTTTAACCTTCAACAAGGACAGGGCGTAGCCACACTCGATTCAACTAAAGTTGGAGAAACAGATACTCACCAGCCACCTATGTGCAAAGCATGTCGTTAGAACCAGTCTCGCGTAAGTGTACGCGAAATATGGGTCTGAGCAGCTTCATCCAACAATACCGCTGAATCAAAGTATGACATGTTGGTAAGCAGTATGACTATTATCGCCCACAACTCTTTGTGTTCTACTCGTGCATATAAGATCTAAGCATAGACCTGGCCCTGATAGCACTGTTGGGGAACGAGGTAATTTCAAAAAAATTCCTATGATCACACAAGATCTATCTATGTGATGCATAGCAATGAGAGGGGAGAGTGTGTCCACGTACCCTCGTAGACCAAAAGAGGAAGCATTATGACAACGCGGTTGATGTAGTCGTACGTCTTCACGATCCGACCAATCTTAGCACCGAATGTACGGCACCTCCGTGATCAGCACACGTTCAGCTCACAGACGTCCCTCGTACTCTTGATCCAATTGAGGCCGAGGGAGAGTTTCGTCAGCACGACGGCGTGATGACGGTGATGATGAAGTTACCAGCGCAGGGCTTCGCCTAAGCACTACAACGATATGACCGAGGCATGTAACTGTGGAGGGGGGCACCGCACTTGGCTAAACAATGTCAACTCGTATGTCTATGGGGTGCCCCCTCCCCACGTATATAAAGGAGGGAGGGGGAGGCCGTCCGGCCTCTCTAGGCGCACCAAGGGGGAGGAGTCTTCCTCCTAGTGGGAGTAGGACCCCCCCCCCTTTCCTAGTCCCACTAGGAATGGAAGGAAGAGGGGGAAGGAGAAAGGAAAGGGGGGCCGGCCCCTCACCCAATTTGGATTGGGATTGGGGGGCGCCCCTCGTAGGCTGCCTTCTCTCCTCTCCCACTAAGGCCCATATGCTCCTCAGGAGGGTTCCGGTAACCCCCGGTACTCCGGTAAATGCCCGAACTCATCCGGAACCATTCCGATGTCCAAACATAGGCTTTCAATATATCATCTTCATGTATTGAGTATTTTGAGACTCCTCGTCATGTCCGTGATCACATCCGGGACTTCGAACTACCTTTGGGACATCAAAACACATAAACTCATAATACCAATCGTCATCGAACGTTAAGCGTGCGGACCCTACTGGTTCAAGAACTATGTAGACATGACCGAGACACGTCTGCGGTCAATAACCAATAGCGGAACCAAGATGCTCATATTTGTTCCTACATATTCTACGAAGATCTTTATCGGTCAAACCGCATAACAACATATGGTGTTTCCTTTGTCATCGGTATGTTACTTGACCGAGATTCGATCGTCGGTATCTCAATACCTCTTTCAATCTCGTTACTGGAAAGTCTGTTTACTCGTTCCGTAATACTTTGTCCTGCAACTAACTCATTAGTTACAATGCTTGCAAGGCTTATAGTGATGAGTATTACCGAGAGGGCCTAGAGATACCTCTCCGAAACACGGAGTGACAAATCCTAATCTCAATCTATGCCAACCCAACAAACACCTTCGAGTACACCTATAGAGCACCTTTATAATCACCCTTTTATGTTGTGATGTCTGGTAGCACACAAAGTGTTCCTCCGATATTCGGGAGTTGCAGAATCTCATAGTTTGAGGAACTTGTATAAGTCATGAAGAAAGTAGTAGCAATGAAACTAACATGATCATAATGCTAAGCTAATGGATGGGTCGTGTCCATCGCATCATTCTCCTAATGATGTGATCCCGTTCATCAAATGACAACACATATCTATGGTTAGGAAACATAACCATCTTTGATAAACGAGCTAGTCATGTAGAGGCATACTAGGGATTATATGTTTTGTCTATGTATTCACACATGTACTAAGTTTCTGATTAATACAATTCTAGCATGAATAATAAACCTTTATCATGAATTAAGGAAATACATAATAACTTTATTATTGCCTCTAGGGCATATTCCCTTCAGTCTCCCACTTGCACTAGAGTCAATAATCTAGATTACATAGTAATGATTCTAACACCCATGGAGCTTTGGTGCTGATCATGTTTTGCTCATGAGAGAGGCTTAGTCAACGGGTCTGCAACATTCAGATCCGTGTGTATCCTGCAAATCTCTATGTCCCCTTCCGACACTTGATGATGGATGGAATGATGTGCTTGGTTCTCTTGTGAAATCTAGATTCCTTTGCCAAGGCAATTGCACCAGTATTGTCACAAAAGATTTTCATTGGACCCGATGCACTAGGTATGACACCTAGATCGGATATGAATTCCTTCATCCAAAGTCCTTCATTCGCTGCTTCCGATGCAGCAATATACTCCTCTTCACACGTAGATCCTGCCATGACGCTCTGCTTGGAACTGCACCAACTGACAGCTCCTCCATTCAATAAAAATACGTATCCTGTTTGCGACTTAGAGTCATCCAGATCAGTGTCAAAGCTTGCATCGACGTCACCATTTACGACGAGCTCTTTTTCACCTCCGTAAACGAGAAACATATCCTTAGTCCTTTTCTGGTATTTCAGGATGTTCTTGACCGCTGTCCAGTGTTCCACTCTGGGATTACTTTGGTACCTCCCTGCTATGCTTATAGCAGGACATACATCAGGTCTGGTACACAGCATTGCATACATGATAGAACCTATGGCTGAAGCATAGGGAATGACTTTCATTTTCTCTCTATCTTCTGCGGTGGTCGGGCTTTGAGTCTGACTCAACTTCACACCTTGTAACACAGGAAAGAACCCTTTCTTTGACTGATCCATTTTGAACTTATTCAAAACTTTATCAAGGTATGTGCTTTGTGAAAGTCCAATTAAGCGTCTTGATCTATCTCTATAGATCTTGATGCCCAATATGTAAGCAGCTTCTCCAAGGTCTATCATAGAAAAACTCTTATTCAGGTATCCCTTTATGTTATCCAGAAATTCTATATCATTTCCAATCAACAATATGTCATCTACATATAAGATCAGAAATGCTATAGAGCTCCTACTCACTTTGTTGTAAATACAGGCTTCTACAAAAGTCTGTATAAAACCATATGCTTTGACCACACTATCAAAGTGTTTATTCCAACTCCGAGAGGCTTGCACCAGTCCATAAATGGATCGCTGGAGCTTGCACACTTTGCTAGCACCATTTGGATCGACAAAACCTTCCGGTTGCATCATACACAACTCTTCTTCCAGAAATCCATTCAGGAATGCAGTTTTGACATCCATTTGCCAAATTTCATAATCATAAAATGCAGCAATTGCTAACATGATTCAGACAGATTTAAGCATCACTACGGGTGACAAAGTATCATTGTAGTCAACTCCTTGAACTTGTCGAAAACCTTTCACAACAAGGCGAGCTTTGTAAACAGTAACAATACCGTCTGTGTCGGTCTTCTTCTTAAAGATCCATTTATTTTCAATGGCGTGTCGATCATTGGGCAAGTCCACCAAAGTCCACACTTAGTTCTCATACATGGATCACATCTCAGATTTCATGGCCTCAAGCCATTTTGCAGAATCTGGGCTCATCATCGCTTCCTCATAGTTCGTAGGTTCATCATGGTCTGGTAACATGACTTCTAGAACAGATTACCGTACCACTCTGGTACGGATCTTACTCTGGAAGACCTACGAGGTTTGGTAGTAACTTGATCTGAAGCTTCATGATTGTCATTAGTTTCCTCACTAATTGGTGTAGGAATCACAGGAACTAATTTCTGTGATGAACTACTTTCAACAAGGGAGCAGGTACGGTTACCTCATCAAGTTCTACTTTCCTCCCACTCACTTCTTTCGAGAGAAACTCCTTCTCTAGAAAGGATCCATTCTTAGCAACAAAGATTTTGCCTTCGGATCTGTGATAGAAGGTGTACCCAACAGTTTCTTTTGGGTATCCTATGAAGAAGTACTTCTCCGATTTGGGTTCGAGCTTATCAGGTTGAAGCTTTTTCACATAGGCATCATAGCCCCAAACTTTCAGAAACGACAACTTTGGTTTCTTGCCAAACCACGGTTCATAAGGCGTCGTCTCAACGTATTTAGATGGTGCCCTATTTAAAGTGAATGCAGCCGTCTCTAAACCATAACCCCAAAACAATAGCGATAAATCAGTAAGAGACATCATAGATCGCACCATATCTAATAAAGTACGATTACAATGTTCAGACACACCATTTCGCTATGGTGTTCCAGGTGGCGTTAATTGTGAAACTATCCCATGTTGTTTCGAATGAAGACCAAACTCGTAACTCAAAATATTCTCCTCCATGATCAGAACGTAGAAACTTTATTTTCTTGTTACGATGATTTTCCACTTCACTCTGAAATTCGTTGAACTTTTCAAATGTTTCAGACTTATGCTTCATTAAGTAGATATAACCATATCTGCTTAAATTATCTGTGAAGGTAAAAAATAACAATACCCACCACGAGCATCAATACTCATTGGACCGCATACATCGGTATGTATTATTTCCAACAAGTCAGTAGCTCGTTCCATTGTTCCGGAGAACAAAGTTTTAGTCATTTTGCCCATAAGGCACGGTTCACAAGCACCAAGAGATTCATAATCAAGTGATTCCAAAAGTCCATCAGTATGGAGTTTCTTCATGCGCTTTACATCGATATGACCCAAACGGTAGTGCCACAAATAAGTTGCACTATCATTATTAAACTTCAATCTTTTGGCTTCAACACTATTAATATGTGTAACACTACTATCGAGATTCAACAAAAATAGACACCTCGGCAGGGGTGCATGACCATAAAAAATATTACTCATATAAATAGAACAACCATTATTCTCTGATTTAAATGAATAACCATCTCGCATTAAACAAGATCCAAATATAATGTTCATGCTCAACGTTGGCACAAAATAACAATTATTTATGTCTAAAACTAATCCCGATGGTAGATGTAGAGGTAGCGTGCTAACCGCGATCACATCGACTTTGGAACCATTTCCCACGCGCATCGTGACCTTGTCCTTAGCCAATCTTCACTTAATCCATAGCCCCTGTTTCGAGTTGCAAATATAAGCAACAGAATCAGTATCAAATACCTAGGCACTACTGCGAGCATTAGTTAAGTACACATCAATAACATGTATATCAAATATATCTTTCACTTTGCCATCCTTCATATCCGCCAAATACTTGGGGCAGTTCCGCTTCCAGTGACCGGTCCCTTTGCAGTAGAAGCACTCAGTTTCAGGCTTAGGTCCAGACTTTGGTTTCTTCTCTAGATCAGCACCCTTTTTGCCATTCTTCTTGAAGTCCCCTTTCTTCCCTTTTCCCTTTTTCTTGAAACTAGTGGTCTTATTAATGCTCCTTTTTGATTTCTAGCTTCGCGGACTTTAGCATCGCGAAGAGCTCGGGAATAGTCTTGTTCATCCCTTGCATATTATAGTTCATCACGAAGCTTTTGTAGCTTGGTGGTAGTGATTTAGAACTCTATCAATGACACTATCATCAGGAAGATTAACTCCTAGTTGAGTCAAGTGGTTGTGGTACCCAGACATTCTTAGTATGTGTTCACTGACAGAACTATTCTCCTCCATTTTACAGCTGTAGAACTTATTGGAGACTTCATATCTCTCAATTCGGGCATTTCCTTGAAATATTAACCTCGACTCCTGGAACATCTCATATGCTCCATGACATTCAAAATGTCGTTGAAGTCCCGGTTCTAGGCCGTAAAGCATGGCACACTGAACTATCGAGTAGTCATCAACACACATCTGCCAGGCATTCACAATGTCTGCAATCGCGGGTGCAGGAGGTACACCTAACGGTGCTTCCAGGATGCATTTCTTCTATGCAGCAATGAGGATAATCCTCAAGTTACGGACCTAGTCCATGTAGTTGCTGCCATCATCTTTCAACTTAGCTTTCACTAGGAACGCATTAAAATTCAAAGGAACGGTAGCACGGGCCATTGATCTACAACAACATAGACATGCAAAATACTATCAGGTACTAAGTTCACGATAAATTAAAGTTCAATTAAATCATATTACTTAATAACTCCCACTTAGATAGACATCCCTCTAATCATCTAAGTGATCACGTGATCCAAATCAACTAAACCATGTTCGATCATCATGTGAGATGGAGTAGTTTTCAATGGTGAACATCACTATGTTGATCATATCTACTATATGATTCACTCTCGACCTTTCAGTCTCAGTGTTCAGAGGCCATATCTGCATATGCTAGGCTCGTCAACTTTAACCCGAGTATTATGTGTGTGCAAAACAGGCTTGCACCCGTTGTATGTGAACGTAGAGCTTATCACACCCGATCATCACGTTGTGTCTCGGCACGACGAACTGTAGCAACAGTGCATACTCAGGGAGAACACTTGTACCTTGAAATTTAGTAAGGGATCATCTTATAATGCTACCTACGTTCTAAGAAAAATAAGATGTATAAAGGAGAAACATCACATGCATTGAAAATATGTGACATGATATGGCCATCATCATCTTGTGCTCATCATCTCCATCACCGAAGCATCTTCATGATCTCCAACGTCACCGGCGCGATACCTTGATCTCCATCGTAGCATCGTTGTCGTCTCACCACCTATTGTTACTATGACTATCGCTACCGCTTAGTGATAAAGTAAAACAATTACATGGCGATTGCATTGCATACAATAAAGCGACAACCATATGGCTCCTGCCAGTTGCCGATAACTTTGTTATAGAACATGATCATTTCATACAACAATTTATATCACATCATGCTTGACCTTATGACATCACAGCAAGCCTTGCAAAACAAGTTAGACGTCCTCTACTTTGTTGTTGCAAGTTTTACATGGCTGCTACGGGCTTCTAGCAAGAACCGTTCTTACCTACGCATCAAAACCACAACGATTTTTCGTCAAGTGTGTTGTTTTAATCTTCAACAAGGACCGGGCGTAACCACACTCAATTCAACTAAAGTTGGAGAAACAGACACTCACCAGCCACCTATGTGCAAAGCATGTCGGTAGAACCAGTATCGCGTAAGCGTACGCGTAATGTCGGTCTGAAGCACTTCGTCCAACAATACCACCGAATCAAAGTATGACATGCTCGTAAGCAGTATGACTATTATCGCCCACAACTCTTTGTGTTCTACTCGTGCATATAAGATCTACGCATAGACCTGGCTCTGATAGCACTGTTGGGGAACGCGGTAATTTCAAAAAAATTCCTACGATCACGCAAGATCTATCTATGTGATGCAAAGCAACGAGAGGCGAGAGTGTTTCCACGCACCCTCGTAGACCGAAAGCGGAAGCGTTATGATAACGCGGTTGATGTAGTTGTACGTCTTCATGATATGACCGATCTTAGCACCAAAGTACGGCACCTCCGCGATCAACACACGTTTAGCTCGGAGATGTCCCTTGTACTATTGATCCAGTTGAGGCTAAGGGAGAGTTTCGTCAGCACGACGGCGTGATGACGGTGATGGTGAAGTTACCGGCACAGGGCTTCGCCTAAGCACTACGACGATATGACCGAGGTGTGTAACTGTGGAGGGGGGCACCGCACACGGCTAAACAATGTCAACTTGTGTGTCTATGGGGTGCCCCCCTCCCCGGGTATATAAAGGAGGGAGGGGGAGGCCGGCCGGCCTCTCTAGGCGCGCCAAGGGGGGAGGAGTCCTCCTCCTAGTGGGAGTAGGACTCCCCCTTTCCTAGTCCCATTAGGAATAGAAGGAAGAGGGGGAAGGAGAAAGGAAAGGGGGGCGGTCCCCTCACCCAATTCGGATTGGGCTTGGGGGGACCCCCTAGGCTGCCTTATCTCATCTCCCACTAAGGCCCATTAAGGTCCATATGCTCCCCGGGAGGGTTCGGGTAACCCCCGGTACTCCCGTAAATGCCTGAACTTATCCGGAACCATTCCGATGTCCAAACATTGGCTTCCACTATATCGATCCTTATGTCTCTACTATTTTGAGACTCCTCGTCATGTCCGCGATCACATCCGGGACTTCGAACTACCTTCGGTACATCAAAACACATAAACTCATAATACCAATCGTCATCGAACGTTAAGCGTGCGGACCCTACGAGTTCGAGAACTATGTAGACATGACAGAGACACGTCTTCGATCAATAACCAATAGCGGAACCTAGATGCTCATATTTGTTCCTACATATTCTACGAAGATCTTTACCAGTCAAACCGCATAACAACATACGTTGTTTCCTTTATCATCAGTATGTTACTTGCTCGGGATTCAATCGTCGGTATCTCAATTCCTATCTCAATCTCATTACCGGCAAGTCTCTTTACTCGTTCCGTAATACTTCATCCTGCAACTAACTCATTAGTTACAATGATTGCAAGGCCTATAGTGATGAGTATTACCAAGAGGGCCCAGAGATACCTCTCCGAAACACAGAGTGACAAATCCTAATCTCAATCTATGCCAACCCAACAAACACCTTTGGAGAAACCTGTAGAGCACCTTTATAATCACCCTTTCACGTTGTGACGTTTGGTAGCACACAAAGTGTTCCTCTGGTATTCGGGAGTTGCATAATCTCATAGTCTGAGGAACTTGTATAAGTCATGAAGAAAGCAGTAGCAATGAAACTAACACGATCATAACGCTAAGCTAACGGATGGGTCATGTCCATCACATCATTCTCCTAATGATGTGATCCCATTCATCAAATGAAAACACATGTCTATGGTTAGTAAACATAACCATCTTTGATAAATGAGCTAGTCAAGTATAGGCATACTAGGGACTATATGTTTTGTCTATGTATTCACACATGTACTAAGTTTCTGGTTATTACAATTCTAGCATGAATAATAAACATTTATCATGAATTAAGGAAATAAATACTAACTTAATTATTGCCTCTAGGGCATATTTCCTTCAGTTAGTCCAATAAATCATATAAAAAGTTGCCAAAATATTTGAAAGTTGTATAATGTTGGCATGGAACAATCAAAAATTATTGATACGACGGATACGTATCAGCATCCCCAAGCTTAATTCATGCTCGTCCTCGAGTAGGTAAATGATAAAAAAGGTAATTTTTGATGTGGAATGCTACCTAGCATAAACTTGATCATATATCTAATCATGACATGAATACTAAGACATAAGTGATTCAAGGCAATAGTCTATAATTTGACATAAAGACATCAATACTCAGGCATCCCAACAAACAATCGTGTCTTCCAAAATATCAATGCTAAATAAAGCTATCCCTACAAAATCATATAGTCTTGTCATGATCTGTCTTCTTAACACAAAGTATTTATCATGCACAACCCCGATGACAAGCCGAGCAATTGGTTCATACTTTTTAACGCGATTCACCTTTTTCACCCTCACGCAATACATGAGTGCAAGCCATGGATATAGGACTATAGATGGAATAGAGTATGATGATAGGGGTAAATATAGAGAAGACAAAAAAATAAGAAAGTCTCACATCGACACGGCTAACCAACAGGCTATGGAGATGCCCAACAATTGATATCAACATGAGGAGTAGGCATTGCCATGCAACGGATGCACTAAGAGCTATAAGTGTACGAAAGCTCAATATGAAAACAAAGTGGGTGTGCATCCAACTTACTTGCTCATGAAGACCTCTGGCATTTGAGGAAGCCCATCATCGAAATATACAAGCCAAGTTCTATAATGAAAAATTCCCACTAGTATATGAAAGTGACTAAATAGGAGACTCTCTATATGAAAAACATGGTGCTACTTTGAAGCACAAGTGTGGTAAAAGATAGTAACAATGCCCTTCTTTTTTTTCTTTTTTTTCTTTTTTTTCTCTCATTGTCCGGAGTCTCATCCCGACTTGTGGGGGAATCATAGTATCCATCATCCTTTCCTCACTGGGACATGCTCTAATAATGAATAATGATGATCATCACACTTCTATTTACTTATAACTCAAAAGAAATAAAAATTGCAACTCGATACCTATAACAAAGTATGACTCTATATGAATGCCTCTTGTAGTGTACCGGGATGTGCAATGATCTAGCATAACATGTATAAAAAATGATGCATGGTGGCTGAGCCCCAACTACTATGTCAGCTATATGATCATGCAAAGCAATATGACAATGGATGCTCAAGTCATCAAAACTGAAGCGGTGGAATTTGCATGGCAATATATCTCGGAATGGCTGGTGGAAAGGCCATAATAGGTAGGTTTTGTGGCTGTTTTGAGGAAGATATAATAATGTGTGATAGAGCGTATCATATCACGGGGTTTGGATGCACCGACGAAGTTTGCACCGACTCTCAAGGTGAGAAAGGGCAATTCACGGTACTGTAGAGGCTAGCAAATTGCGGAAAGGTAAGAGTGCGTATAATCCATGGGCTCACATTAGTCATAAAGAACTCATATACTTATTGCAAAAGTTTATTAGCCCTTGAAGCAAAGTACTACTACGCATGCCCCTAGGGGGATAGATTGGTAGGAAAAGACCATTTCTCATCCCCGACCGCCACTCATAAGGAAGACAAGCAATAATAAATCATGCTCCAACTTCATAGCATAACGAAAGACTATACGTGCATGCTTTGGGAATCACAAAACTAAACACCAATATTTTTACTAACCACAACCGTTTACTAGTACCTCCCACATATTATCATCTCTATATCGCAAAACTATTGCAAGGAATCAAACATATCATATTCAGTGATCCATAAGTTTTATGTAGAATTTTGTGACTAACCATGAAATTGACCAATTCATGTTGACTCTCTAAATGGATATAAGTGAAGCAAGAGAGTTTAATTCTTTCTACCAAAGATCATGCTCTAAGTGAAGCAAAAGAGCATTTTTCAAATAAAGGTTTTCTACGTGAAGAGAAACGGGCAATCCAAACTTCAAATGATATAAGTGAAGCACATGAAGCATTCTATAAAGCCATACTCAAAAGATATAAGTGAAGTGCAATGAGCATTCTATAAATCAACCATGGATTATCTCATACTAGCATGGTGCATGAAATAAAAGTGAAAACTAAATGCAAAAGACGCTCCAAGATTTACACATATCACATGAACAAAACAAAGACGAAAACATACTCATACTTGTTGAAGAAAGATGGGATGCCTTTCGAGGAATCCCAAAGCTTCGACGCTTGAATCTCCTTTGATATTTACTTGGGGTGCCTTGGGCATCCCCAAGCTTGAGCTCTTGCCTCTCCTCCTTCTCCTCATGTCGATACCTCCTCGATCTTTGATCACTCCATCCACACAAAACTCAACAGAAAGCTCGGTAACATCCGTTATTATAATAAAACAAACCCTAAGTGAAGCATGAGAGCATTATAATATGTCGTATTATTAGATGAGTCCCCTGGATAATTCAAAGGACATACTGAATATGCCGCCTTTCAATTTTCTGTTCTCTTCTTGCGCGGCCGATAGTTGAGCCTTTAAGCTCCTTATCTCTTTGGCTTGCTTGTTCCTTTCCTCCTTCAGTTTTTTCTGTTCACCAGTGGTCACTGGGCTTTTCTTCATTTCCTCTAGTTCGGAGGAGGATGCATTCAGCTGTGTCCGGCTTGCTTCCAGATCTTAGGACAACATGTTGTTCTTCTCTTTAAGAACCTACGGTCATAACGATCCTTAAAACAGTTAGTCTATACCGCTTCAAGTCGCGGGGGCTACGGGCATATATCTATTAAATTTGCACAAATTTTTCACCTGTATATCATTTGAGAACAGGCAAGTAACTCCACTGAGCCCGTCCCAGGCAGCTCGGATATATGCGTCCACGGTGCTAAGGGCGGTAAATTCCTGCTCAGAAAAAGCTGGGGAGCGTTGGGTTTCTATTAGGTGTCAATGGTTCATCACACTCTCCACTTCGGAATTGGTGACGGATATGTCTTCCGAATCCTCATGAGGTGGATGAGTCGGCCCCCTCCGTCTGGGCCCCCATCCTAGTTGACGAGTCCGGTGCCGAATTGGCTGAAGCTGGGCTAGCCGGGATCTTGGATATGGTTCGCCGTGTACCTCTCCTGTGATGATAGAAGGGGGAGAAACATGACAATTTGATCGTATGCCTAGGCATATATTAAATAATTGTACCTCTTTGATGATGGAGGAGGATCAGCGGTGCTCCCGGTCTCCTTTCGTTTTGAACGCTCACCCCCGAAGATGCTGCCTGTCTTGGGGCTGCCCTTGATTGGGTTCGGCCCGCTGAACGCCGATCCTATAAGACATGGTTCAGTATGATGGGTGAGGTGCAAACAAGGGATCCTCTTTTTAAAGATGATTTCCGAACACTTACCTTAATGAAAGAGTAAAATCCAGGGTAGTCGGCCGTAATAGCCACTTCCGAGCCATCAAGACTCGCTTGATTATAGTTTCCATCATCAAATTCCACAAATATATCTGGATCCTCGCGGAAGCCAGGGTCTTTGGTGCGAGCATGATCCTCTAGCTAAGGAGAGGGGCGGTGAATGTTTTCGACTACCTTCTTCCATGTCTGTTTGAAAGGACAGTCAGAAGCATTAGCGCCCCTCGATAACGAGGTTAAAAAATGCTGATGAAACAATAAACTTACCCAATCTATGGGGTTATACATGGAAACACATTCCCAGTAATTCAAGCGGAGGAATTCTTCTTCCTCCCCCTTGTAAAGATCGTCTAGAATGGCGGCCAGAGCGGCTGAGGTATCCGGACCCTCGTGCTTATAGCGAGACGCGTCGCCATCCCCATTGTAGCACCATAATGGGGTCACTCCAGATTGAAGAGGCTGGATACATCGCTTTATCATGATAGCCATGACTTTGATTATCAAGAGTCCGGAGTGAGCAAGTAATCTGATATTGCTAACTAACCTCATTACATCCGCATTGTCTTCTAGCTTGGGGCTCCGGGCATGCCAATTAAGTAACTTCTTTGGTGGGGCATTGTAGAATTCGGGAAGCCCGCGCTGAACTGGGTCCGGAAGGGGAACTTCTTCAATATGGAACCATTCCGAAGACCATTCTGTGGATCCCTTCTTGGGAGTTCCGATGGGGTATCCTGATCCGGCTATGTGACACACTTCGGCGCCGCCCACTTCAAAAATAGAGTCGCCTTGATGGCGGGGGACGAGGCAGAAGAACATTTTCCACAGTTCGAAATGAGCCTCGCGGCCTAAGAACAACTCGCAGAGAGCAACAAAACCCGAAATGTGCAGGATTGAACCTGGCTTGAGGTTGTGTAGTTGGATCCCATAGAATTCCAACACACCCATGAGAAAGGGATGAATTAGGAATCCTAAGCCCCTCAGAAGAAAAGATACAAAGCATACCCTCTCCCCCTGGCTGGGGTTGGGAAAATTCTCCGCTAGCGCATCACTGCCCATCGAAGCCAAGCCCGCCCGTACAGAAACTAGATCTGCGTGAGGGAGATATCCCTGAGTTTGAAGTCGACTCAGCTGGAGATGAGATACAAAGCAGCTTTCCCAATCACCCTCTTGCGGGCCATGGGGCGCGAGGAAGATCTAGAGGCGCTCGTCATGTTTGGAGTTTTTTGGGGTTTTCGCTCCAATGCTCCTTGCGCGATGTGGGATGGCGTTTGATGCATTTGATCTATCTATATAGATGCCGCCCCTACGAGGCTGAGAGCTTATTGGTCATAAAATAATGGATTGTTTTCATCCACCTAACGTGTGGAAATCGAGGCGGTAATGGGAAGAGATCATAAAGGCAGAGCGTGGAGGCCAAAGCCGGACTACCCTCGATCCGAAGTACGCTTAAAGAACCCACCTTGCAAAGCCGAAGACATAAAGCCGGATACTACATCGTCATTGACGGCAAGTTCGGGGGCTACTGAGGGATCCTGGATGTCCGGCCTATCCAATATGGGCCGGACCGGTGGGCCGTGAAGATAGAGTGGAGAATCATCCTTTGTGTCTGGGTAGGACTCCAATATGCGTGGATAGCAAGATTGGTGTCCGAATATGTCCTTTCCTTCCTGTCGGTGTCAAAACCGGCGGATCTCGGGTAGGGGGTCCCGAACTGTGCATCTAGGCGGATGGTAACAGGAGACAAGGGACACGATGTTTTACCCAGGTTCGGGCCCTCTTGATGGAGGTAAAACCCTACGTCCTACTTGATTAATATTGATGATGTGTGTTACAAGAGTGGATCTACCACGAGATCAAGGAGGCTAAACCCTAGAAGCTAGCCTATGGTATGATTGTTGTTCGTCCTATGGACTAAAGCCATCCGGTTTATATAGACACCGGAGAGGGCTAGGGTTACACAGAGTCGGTTACAATGGTAGGAAATCTACATATCCGTATCGCCAAGCTTGCCTTCCACGCCAAGGAAAGTCCCATCCGGACACGGGACGAAGTCTTCAATCTTGTATCTTCATAGTCTTGGAGTCCGGCCGATGATGATAGTTCGGCTATCCGGACACCCCCTAGTCCGAAACTCCCTCAGTAGCCCCTGAACCAGGCTTCAATGACGACGAGTCCAGCGCGCATGTTGTCTTCGGCATTGCAAGGCAGGTTCTTCCTCCGAATAATTTATAGAAGATTGTGAACACCAGGATAGTGTCCGGCTCTGCAAAATAAATTCCACATACCACCGTAGAGAGAATAATATTACACAAGTTCAATCTGCTGACGTATTTTGTGGCGTGACATCACACCATTACCAAGCCTTTACTCGAATTTTTTTATTGTATCACCTCAGCGCATTTAGCGAGGCGGTTTCCTTGGCACATCTTGTCGAAGCAGAGATCGTGTTCCCCTTATTCCGGGATTCCCATCAATACGGACGTGGGTAACCCAACCGCGCCATTGATTGTGACGCTTGGGAGATAAGTGAGTTTTACCAGGCCGGTGGGGACACGTGTTTTTTTCCGCCCATATAAGGGGATAAAGATCCAACCCTTTTACCTGCGCCTTCTTCCTCCTTGGCTTATCCATCTCCGCGAACTCGAGCTCCAGTGCCCAAGTCCGGACTTCTCACCTCAACCTTCTCCAACTATGTCCGGAGCGGGAGGCAAGTGGATGGCCTCCTCCGTCACGAAGGGGCAGATCCAGAAGCTGCGCGACGCCGGATATTTGTCCAGCGACATCGCGCATCGGCTCCCCGGCGAGGGAGAGCTCATCCCCACCCCCAGGCCCCATGATAAGGTAGTATTTCTTCCCCATTTCCTCCACGGACTGGGCTTCCCGCTTCATCCCTTTGTCCGGGGGCTCATGTTCTACTACGGCCTAGATTTCCATGATCTGGCCCCGAATTTCATCCTCAACATCTCGGCGTTTATCGTCATGTGCGAGGCCTTCCTCTGCATCCAGCCCCACTTCGGCTTGTGGCTCAAGACCTTCAGTGTCAAGCCGAAGGTTGTGAAGGGCAGCCAAGCAGAGTGCGGAGGCGCCATGGTGGGCAGGATGTCCCACATTACGTGGCTGGAGGGCACTTTTGTGGAAACCATTAAGGGGTGGCAATCGGGGTGGTTCTACATCACCGAGCCACGTAACCCTGATTGGGCAGCGGCCCCCGAATTCAGATCCGGCATCCCTACACGGCTCACCTCTTGGAAAGAGAGTGGCCGGATCTGGGGGGATTCGGAGGAGCTGACCGGACTCCAAGCCTGTATCCAGAAGCTGGTGGACAAGAAGCTCAAGCTTGTCAACGTAGTGCAGGTCATGCTCATCCGCCGGATTCTCCCGTGCCAACGACGGGGCTTCAATATGTGGGAGTTCGATCCGGTGCAGCACCAGACTCTGAGCGGGCTCTTTGACACTACGTATGAAGATGTCTGGAAGGTGCTGTTTAAGGGCGCCAAGGCTCCCGCATCCGCTACCGAAGATCGTGGATTCCGCTCACAGCATCCGGCTGACGAGGTAAGTGATTTTGCCACTTGTTTTCCATAGTTTGACTCTATGCGGGATCTAAACTCCCTTTACCTTTGACAGGACTGGTTGGCGAAGGCCGAACGAACTATCTGTCCGGCCCCATTGCCAGAGGACCCAGCGGACGCCCGCCTAACAGGGCTGCTGGCTCCGGCACCCCACGTGGTGCCAGAGAAGAAGGCCAAGAAGAAGGCCACGAGGACTGGAAGAGTTCCCATTTTTAGGTGCTATTGGATGATGAATCCGAGGCCGACTCCTCCCACCAAGGCGAGGAGGAGAAGAAGAAAGCCTCTCCCCCATCGGGGGGAGGGAAGAAAAGGAAGGCCTCCCCCACAAGGGAGGTCGAAGGGTCCAAGAAGGGAAAAACTCTTCCCCCGGACTGTTCCGCCAGCGCCAGTGACGACAACAAGGACTGGCCTCCAAGGGCCAAGCCCCTGGCGAGATCGTAAGTATCCGGACTCCCGAATAACTTCAAGGTTTTTCCTTTTCACCACATAATGTCTTTTTAATGCCGCATACAACCCTGCAGTCCGCCCAAGGATGATCTTCCCGCTTCGTCGAGCGGGTCCTTAGGTGCATCGGATATGGATTCTCTTCCGACTGCCTCCACCCCCCGTGCCGCGGACGATGCCGAGGTGGGATCCCAGGAAGGGACCCACCAGGAGGAGGAGGCCCCGGAGGTGTCACAGGACAACCTCCCGGACTTTGCATCGGACTCGGCCCCGGAACCCACAGTGGCTCCGGAGTCCGGCGGGCGACCCCTTCGCAAGAATGGCAAGACCGTGACGCCGGCTGCCTCCGTCCAACCGGAGGTGCCGGATAATTTGCTGGAGGCGCTCAACGGCGCCTCCATCGAAGAGGAACACCGCACTGTTATGAGTGCGGTGATTCAAAAGGTGCAGCTCGCCAAGAGCGGGCTGACCGAAGCCTGCAGCAGCCTTCTAACAGGCTTTGAGGTAAGAATTTCGATATGTAAAATGGTACCGCATAGACAGTAGCCCCTGATGCTCGGTTCGGTGTTCGGAAAGAAAAGCCGGACTGAGGATCTAAAAAGATATACGCAGGAGTCATAAAAAATATGTCAATATGGGATTGCAGGCTCCGCTGCTGACCTCTACCGCACTGACTGCGGAGGTCAATACTTTGAAGGAAAATCTTGGGCGGTCCGAGAACGAGCTCGGCCGTGCCAAGAAGCAGCTCGAGGACAAGGAAGGTGAGTAGTACCTCATTAAAATTGTACCTTACAGAAAAGGATTTTGGTTGCAAAAAGAATGACAAGGATAAGTGGGTATCGCAGGGGCCACTAACAAGGTGGTGATCCTGAAAGAGGCGGTGGCCGCGGCCGAACGCAATGCGGCCGCGGAGCGCACCGATCGAGAGAAGCAGGAGACGCGAGTGGCGGAGGTACAGCAAGAGCTCCAGGATCTCGTGAAAAAACATGAGAGCCTGGAGCGTGACTCGAAGACTCAAGAGTCTGAGCTTGCAACGGCTCTTGAGAGTGCCAAAGACGCTAAGGCCGAAGCCTACAAGGCCCTCCAGGAGATTGAGGCGGTGAAGAAAATAGCAGTGGGTAAGGCATTTTTCATGCAAAGTAAGCATCTGAGTGTAAATTACCTGTTGCTTACCCGAATTTGGAGCTCTCTAGGAGCGTTCGCAGATCTTCCTCGCAGCGTGTCTGATGCTGCCGCATTCTACCGGGCCGAGGAGGGGAGCTCGACGGAGAAGGTCTTCTGGTCTCAGTATGTTGAGGCCGGACATCCAGTGCCCCTTAGCGACCAGCTGAAGGAGCTGGTCGAGCTCCACAAGGCGGCCGAACAAGCCATGAAGGGCCTCATAGTTCGGCTGTGTCCTAAGGAGGCCATGCCTGGGAGCTACTTCGGCCCGGTGCGGCGGCTGGTGCATGCGTGCCCATGGGTTGAAGTCATCAAGCACTCCGCCTGTATTGAGGGTGCCCGTCGGGCCCTTGCCCGCACAAAGGTGCACTGGGGCAAGATGGATGCCCAGAAGCTTGTGACAGACCCGCCACCAGAGGGCAAGGAGCATCGCACGCCCGAGATGTATTATAAGAGTGTGCCGAAGGGCTCCCGCACTATTGCGGGGGAGTGCTCCAAAGATGTAATTTTTTAGTAGACTTGCAGTTTGTTATCCTGTGCGCTGAAAACTTAGTTCATATGCGCTAAGCAACGCTTGTTAATTTAAAATATTACCTTCTATGCGGCTGTTTATCAAATCTGAGAGATGGCAAGTCGTCGGCTTCAGCCCCCATGCCACGAGTGCTGGGGTGTTCGGGATAAACTTGAGCACTCTTGTTCCCATTTTTGGGTCCATCTAGGGAGGCGCTCAACACAACGAACAAGGCAACCGGACTTATAATGCTTGAACACTCTCACTTAGCCATAGAATTCTATAATTTTAAATTTCGGCGAAGCCCCTAGTCTTCGGAAGGCCGAATTTGGGGCGCTATCCACGCCTGGGCCGGACAAGATCCGGCTCCTCGCTCTAAGCGGCATAAGTCTTTAAGGACTCACAAAAACCTCTCGAACAGCGACCGGCTCTCGCCTCATCATGACGGTCAGTTTTAGCTTTCTCCACTGAGGCGTTAACCCAGCTCAACTGGGGCGCAATCGCAGTGGTTCTCCCAGTGCTACCTTAGCCGATATAACGGAACGTAAGGTACCAAAACATGGGAGCCGGGCAAACCCAACTATTGACCCAAGACATGATTCGGAGCCGATGCATATAATGCTATAAGTTTGGGGTGTCGCACTTGTTCTGGTCGCAGTTCAACGCTCCAACGCACACATTGCCTTTGAGTGAGAGAATGGTTGCTGTGGCCGAGCTCCACAGGCTGTACGGACTTGCAATGCGATCTGTGATAGACCATCTATGGCCAAAGTGCCCAAGCCGGACAGTTACTTTGGTTTAGTACAACAATTCCTTGGTGTTGTATCTCGGATTGATGCCATGAATAGGTCGGCGTGCATAGAGGGTGCACGGATGACCTTTGCCCGCGTTAAAGCATATTGGACAGATATGGAGGCCACCATCATTGCGACCCAGAATCTGGCGGGCGGCCAAGATCCGTCCGAGCACTACTTGGATCAGGTAGTAGAAGGCGCTCTCTTAATAGAGGCTCAGTGCTCGAAGAATGTCATGTTAGAGTGACAAATCTTATCATTGTAAAAACAATGTTATTTTAATTGTGGAGCAGATATTTATATTTTGTGCCCGAAAGTATTCTTGTGCCTCCTGTGCGGCCGTTTTTATGTATATGTATAATCTGAAAGTTAGCAGTCGTTGGCTTCAGCCCCCATGCACACAATGCAAGGGTGTTCGCGAAAAGTATGCGTAATCACACTTGATCCAACGTCTTGGTCCATTAAGGAGGTGATCGCACGTCGAACTAGGAAATCGGACTATATAGTTGTAACACTTTCACTTAGCCATAGGAGTTTGACGGTGGGGCTACTATGTAGCCCCTGGTACCTTTGCGTGCATCCGAATACGGGCGCATGTGTACATGACCGGGAAACGGTCCTTCGTTAATGCGGAGGAATCCTAAAGATTCCGATAGGTCTTCGAGTGGTTGAACAGTCCCTCGCTATATCATGACAGTCAGTTTTCGGCTTTCTCTACTGAGGTGCTAATCCGAAATAACCAGGGCACAATCGCAGTAGTTCTCCTTTGGCCGCCTTAGCCGATAAAAATGGAATGTAAGGCAGCGAACCCAGGAGCCAGGCAAACCCAACATTTGACCAAAGACATGATTCGGAGTTGATGCATATAAGGCCAAACTCGCGATGCCGAACACTCCCGAAGGTATTCGGACTTTTACTGGGCTGAGTAATGCCCCTTATTATGAACCCTATATTCCCAGGTACGTGCATTAGTCTGTCGTGGCGAAATGCCAATAACGGCAGTATCCTCTGTGGGTGTAGTGCCCATGGGATATGTAAGCAACAAGAGACAATAAAGAAGGTTTACACAGGGGCTTAATCTAAAGAGAAACCTTTGAGCGGGGCCCTGCTGCACGTCTGCACCTTTGTCTCCATTGTGCCGTGGCCTGGGAGGGTGTCGCACGAATGGTGTCTGTAAAAAGAAAAACTCATGGAGAAGAGTATGACATAAGCGTGCGAAAAGTTAGCTATCACTAATGGATAGTAGAAGTGTTAGACATTGGCCTGCTAATAAGGTTAGGCCGATAATTGGGCTTTATTAAATATCTATAGCCCCTGGTGTCCTCTATGGGATTATATGTGTGGCGTCTAGATCAGGTTGATCTGGGCTACTGGACTCGTCTAACCATGTTCGTGGTCTTAACGACCAATCATGCTTTTTGGTATTAGAGGCCGCTTAGAGTCCGGCTGCTGGAGCCGTTGCGTATTCCTCCGTGCGTAGGGAACGCTCTGTACTTCCGTTAACGGTGATGACGCCGCGCGGACCGGGCATCTTTAGTTTAAGGTAGGCGTAGTGCGGTATTGCATTGAAGCGGGCAAAGGCCGTTCTCCCAAGCAATGTTTCATAACCACATTGGAGGGGGGCGATGGTGAAGAGTAGTTTTTTGCTTCTGAAGTTGCTTGGGGAGCCAAACGTCACCTCTAGTACGAGGGAGCCCCTGCAGTGTGCTTCGACGCCTGGTATCACCCCTTCAAAGGTGGTGTTACTGTGGTTGATTCTGGATGGGTCTATCCCCATCACGCGGACGGTGTCCTGGCATATTAGATTAAGACTTATGTCGCCGTCCATGAGGACGTGAGTAAGATGGTATCCGTCGATTATTGGGTCGAGCACCAAGGCAGCTGATCCTCTGTGTTGCATACTAGTCAGGTAGTCCCCGTGATCGAAGGTGATCGGGCAGGCCGACCAGTGGTTGAGTTTGGGTGCAACGGGTGAGGAAGTCCTGGATAAGGGAGTATCTGGACAGTCGGACTATATTCATCGTCGCGGCAAAGCCCTCAGGCGATGTTTTCTTCCCTTCCTTGGGCATCTCCGCCTCCAAATCTTCGGAGGCGGCCCTCTTCTTCCTGCATGGGGAGGAGGCTTTGACCTCCCCTTTCCGGCTATCCTCCATAGGAGAGGCAGCGATTTCCCTGGTCTGGATGCGTAGCGCGTGAAGTTCGGCTTCACTGCCCTTTCCTTCGCCTTTCCCTGAAGGGATTTTGCTAAGCACCCGGCCCAGCATCTTTGCAATAGTGGGACTAGGCGAGCCTTCAGGAAGTGGCACCGGACACCTGATTCTCTCCGCCTTGTTAAGCCATTCCTGGCCACAACAGAGTTTTCAGAATAATGGTTATGATAAATATAAACGAAGTGTCCAGCTTTGAGGTTACTTACTTGGGCATCTAGGCGATTGCAGCTTAGGCCCGCATCCTCGGTGGTATCTGGACACTTTACTTGAGGTCCGAAGAATAATTTGCACATTCCTTCGAGCTTCAGGCCGAAGAAGTGCTTAATAGTCCGCGGACCCTCTGGATTAAATTCCCACATCCAGAGAGGCCGACGTTTGCACGGCAACATCTGCCGGATTAGCATCACTTGCATTATGTTGACAAGATTTATGTCCCTCTCAA
Organism: Triticum aestivum; assembly: GCF_018294505.1. Classification (NCBI taxonomy): domain Eukaryota; kingdom Viridiplantae; phylum Streptophyta; class Magnoliopsida; order Poales; family Poaceae; genus Triticum; species Triticum aestivum. The sequence continues at coordinate 720,568,668 of NC_057798.1, read as the reverse complement.
TAAGCTCCCGGATGCGATTCTGCAGTTCTGGTACATCGCCAGCAGGCCCATAGTTCCGTCCCACATCGGTCCAAGACGCCAACTGTGATGCAGGGCCTGAGTGGAACTCGGGGGCGGCTACCCACTTTGTGCCTCTGGGAGCAATGACATAGAACAATCTTCGTTGCCATACGTCGGATACTTCCGGAAAAGAACCCTCTAGCCATGGGGCATCAGCGTTTCTACTTATTATAGCGCCTCCGCACTCCGCATGTCGCCCCTCGATCATCTTCGGCTTCACATTAAAGGTCTTCAGCCATAAGTCGAAGTGTGGGTTGATGTGGAGAAAGGCCTCGCACACGATAATGAAGGATGAGATGTGGAGGATGGCGTCTGGAGCCAGATCATGGAAATCCAACCCGTAGTAGAACATGAGCCCCCTCACGAAGGGATCGAGGGTGAGGCCTAGGCCTCGGAGGAAGTGAGGGATAAACACGACGCTCTCGTTGGGCTCCTGCGTGGGGATAACTTGCCCCTGAGTAGGAAGCCTGTGCTGGATATCAGCGGTCAGGTATCCGACCTCCCTAAGCTTCGCAATGTCCTCCTCTAGAATCGAGGAGGCCACCCACCGGCATGTTGCGTCGGATCCGGACATGTTGGAGCATTTGGGGTGCTGGAGCTTGGGTTTATAGTGCTGGAGCTCGAGGGGCAAGGAGGAGCAGGAGAGGTGGTAAAAGGCGTAAGCCTTGACCCCTTTATAAAAGGGATGAATACCAAGAGTGTCACGCCCAATATGCGACCCTATCCAAAAGGAACTCGAAGGTCCCACCAAGGATAGACCCACATATTGAAACGCTTTTGCAAGGTGGATATCATTACATCAACATTACATAATAGATGGGGATACATACATAAGGCATACCATGCCACACGAATACAACCACATCATACATAAGAGCACCATCCGACTACGGATGAAACATAAACAGAAGCTCAAACGACACCCACCCTGCTATCCCAGGCTGCCGACCTGGAACCTATCCCCTGATCGAAGAAGAAGCAGAAGGAGAACTCCAAAACAAGTAAACATCGCTCTCGCGTCATGATCATCGCATAACCTGTACCTGCAACTGTTGTTGTAGTAATCTGTGAGCCACGAGGACTCAGCAATCCCATTACCATGGGTATCAAGACTAGCAAAGCTTAATGGGAAAGGAAGGGGTACAGTGGTGAGGTTGCAGCAGCGACTAAGCATATATGGTGGCTAACATACACAAATAAGAGCGAGAAGAGAACAAGCGGAACGGTCGTGAAGCTAGCAATGATCAAGAGGTGATCCTGAACTCCTACTTACGTCAAACATAACCCAAGAAACCGTGTTCACTTCCCGGACTCCGCCGAGAAGAGACCATCACGGCTACACACGCGGTTGATGCGTTTTAATTCGGATCTGGAGTCAAGTTGTCTACAACCGGACATTAACAAATTCCCATCTGCCACATAACCACGGGCACGGCTTTCGAAAGATAATACCCTGCAGGGGTGTCCCAACTTAGCCATGATAAGCTCTCGTGATCAACGAAGGATATACCTTCTCCCAGAAAGACCCGATCAGACTCGGAATCCCGGTTTACAAGACATTTCGACAATGGTAAAAAAAGACCAGCAAAGCCGCCCGATGCGCCGACAATCCCGATAGGAGCTGCACATATCTTGTTCTCAGGGCAACACCGGATAAGTCAAGCTACGAGTAAAACCAACCCTCAAGTTTCCCCAAGGTGGCTCCGCAGGCTGCTCGGTTCGGACCAACACTTAGACAAGCACTGGCCTGGGGGGCTAAAATAAAGAAGACCCTCGAGAGGGCGACTCCCAAGGGAAAAGTAGGTGGTGGTGAGGCAAATGGTAAAACCAAGGTTGGGCCTTGCTGGAGGAGTTTTATTCAAAGCGAACTGTCAAGGGGGTCCCATAAATCACCCAACCGCGTAAGGAACGCAAAATCCAGGAACATAACACCGGTATGACGGAAACTAGGGCGGCAAGAGTGGAACAAAACACCAGGCATAAGGCCGAGTCTTCCACCCTTTACCAAGTATATAGATGCATTAATTAAAATAAGAGATATTGTGATATCCCAAACATAATCATGTCCATCATGGAGCAAACTTCAACTTCACCTGCAACTAGCAACGCTATAAGAGGGGTTGAGCAAAGCGGTAACATAGCCAAGCAACGGTTTGCTAGGAATGGTGTCAAAGGTTAGAGGTTCATGGCAATTTGTGAGGCTTGATGAGCAAAAGATAGGTAACGCAGCATAGCGATAGAACGAAGCAACTAGCATAGCAATGATAGTAGTGAGATCCAGGGTAGGGGTCATCTTGCCTGAAATCCCGCAAGGAAGAAGAACAAGTCCATGAAGAAGATGAAGCCACGAAGACGAACCAAGCGTAGACAAACGAATCCTCACGATCGCAACGAAACGAGAACTATCGAGAAGAGGCACACAACATAGTAAACACACCACACATAGACAATACATGATGCATAACAAGCATGAAGCAAGACAAGGCTACATGAAGCTACTCATGGCAAGAAATGATGCATACAAGAGCAACACATCAAGGCAAGTTTAAATGAGGCCGGGAACTACATATAACAATTCCGGTAAGTCCTCATAGGTAAATTTTGAAGTTGGTCCAGATCTGAATAAACCTTATATTCAAGTTGTTAAACAGCAAGTTAAAGAGCACCAAGAGGATCTACACGAGATTCTAGTCAAGTTACATATAAAGTTCATTAGATTCGGAGCTACGGCCTAGAAGATATGAGCAAAACAAGTTAAACATCACATTGATACAAAATGCAAACAAACATCAAGCAAACACACCAAAACAAGGATGCAACATGATAATATGAAACTACATGCAAAATCAAGCAAGTTTCATATAGAGCACACTCAAAACGGAGCAACGGTGCAACACATACGCACTATACAAGTTATAGCAACAATCTGACCATAACAGCAACTAGGCATCTTGCAAGCATCAAAACAACATTCTACAGCACCCCAACATGAGAACAAAAGGTATGGTCATGATGTACAGGTAAAGCATAACAAAACATGAACACTGAGCTATCACCAGAAATCACTAGAACATGCTCAAACACACATGGCAAGATTGCAAATAATAACAGTTTCAGACTTTAGCAGACTTTAACAAAAATCCTTTACTGACCATGAGCCAAAAAGGCACAGAAGATATGATGGCACCCATGTAAACAATAACAAGTTATATGACAGATTCAAACATGGCAGGAACAACAATAAGTAGGCATGTTGGTGAGCTTGAACCACTCACCACAGAGCAATACATGGCATGGCAAGGAAACCAACAGTAAGAATACATGTTTGTGAAGCTAATCATGGCAAGAGCAAGTTCATAGCATGCAAGGATCAACTACAACAACCTTGGCAAAATTGAATAACATGTAAACAATCTGCCAGGAAACATTTTGTAGCAAAAGTAGAGCACAAAAATGACATGCTAGGCTACTCCATAATTGCAAACAGGGGCATGGATGGATATCTCATAACCATATGTACAAAACATCCTTACTGAAGTATCTCAAAATAAGCATGGATCTCTCTGTAGCATCAAGTTTACATGGCATAAAAATAACAGCAGAACAGGGATTGGAATCAGCAACATCACGAGGCCTAGTTTACATGCTTGTGCTAGTAACCACATTGATCACAAAAATACATGGCATACACCCCTGTAAATATGGCATGGCATAGTTCAAAACATATGTAGGGCTCAAGTTCATAAGACGCACACATCAATCATGGCAAAAATGACAAATGAGCATGTTATAACAGTTTCAGCAGATTAACAGCAACATGCACTCTTGCAACGATGATTCGGGCATCAAGATGAACTCAAATAAACATGATGCAATGGAATGAAATGAAGTACTCATCGAGACGCACAATTTGACATATTACACGCACGAAACGGAGGAGCATGCATGGAGATATGATGCGATGAACATGGCAACATTATGCAAAAATATCAGGGACTTAACAGATTTTACCACTCCGGATCTAGGGTTGACCGTGGCACGAAAAATGAAGCAGGTGGCGGCTCGCCGGAGTTGTGGCCGGGTAAGTCGCCGGCGAGGTCGAGGGAGCTCGGGAGGGCCAGATCTGGCCGGCTGGCGAGCTCCTCCGGCCGGGATCGGGCGGATCCGGGCGCGGAGCGCGGGGCGACGCCGGAGGCGCGCGGACGGCGCCGGAGCCCGGCGAGCGAGGAGGCGGCAGGGAGCTTCA
>NC_057798.1:720557265-720563849 GCF_018294505.1 Triticum aestivum | reverse complement strand
GGCCGCGGCAGGGCCCGGCGGGCCCGCGCGGTGGAGGCGCGTTGGAGCTGGCGGCGGCGACACGTGGCGCTGTGCGATTCGTCGGGGCGGCGGGCGGACATGTCCGGCGGCGGAGAAAGAAATGTCCGGCGGTGCGGAGGGGAAATGATCTAGGGTTAGGGGTGGATTTCATCCGTGAATTTCGGGGGAGGTGGCCTTGAGGGAGCTAGGAGAGTCCAAATGAGGAGCGGTTTTCGCCCATATGATCATGATCGAACGACCGAGAGAATGGATGGGGTTAGGATGGGTTTTGGGCCACTTTGGAAGGGGTGTTGGGCTGCACACAAAAGAGGCTTTAACGGTTCCCCGGTTAACCGTTGGAGTATCAAACGACCTCCAAATGGCACGAAACTTGACAGGCGGTCTACCGGTGCTATACCAAGGCCGCTTGGCAAACCTTGGGCCATTCCGAGAAAGTTTAACACCCGCACACGAAAGGAGACAAAAGGGGAACGCCGGAGGACATAGGAGTGCCGGATTGCAAAACGGACAACGGGGAAAATGCTTGGATGCATGAGACGAACACGTATGCAAAATGAGATGCACATGATGACATGATAAAATGCAACACGCAAGCCAATGACATGGCAACGACAACGAATAACTGGCAGACACCTGGCGCATCGAATCCGGGGCGTTACAACACTCCTCCACTAACAATAGATCTCGTCCCGATATCTTAGGACTGAGACGGAAGGGAAAAGGGATGAGGTGAAGCAAGAACGCAAGAGAAGAAGCAAAGAATCGAGAGCACTCAAGAAGAAGAGAGGAATGATGACAAGACGAGAATCGAAAGCTCACGGAATCAGATAGACTAAGAAACCAGTCCGGTTAGAACAAGCTAGAAAATGAATGAACAAAAGAATTTAGACGGCACTCCGGCTGAACATGGAAAGAATAGAACATGAACTTAAGAAGATGGAATGAAACTTGACAACATAAGCGACGCAATGCCTCCAGAAGAATTGAAAGAAAGGAGTGAAAAGAACTTAGAAGGAAGGATTGAACGGAGTTGTTGAGAAAATCAGCAATGAAAGAATAAGCTTGTCATGGACTTATGGATAACATCTCAAAATTATGAGGTGATAATTGGCCACGAGCAGAAAAGATTAAATAGCTGAGAAGAACGAAGAAATGCAAAACTCCACTTCAAAAGAATACGGAGAATTAATTGCACTTCGAGATGCGATTAGAAAAGATACTTGAACTCCACCAACAAAATCTTGATGATCACTTGAAGAATGAATTAAATCATGACGATCCACCGTGAAGAACTCCGGTAACAAAAGGATGATGAGATAGAATGAAGGAAGAAAGAATAAGATGAACCTTGCGATGATTTAGATGGAGGTTCCGACGAGATGGCCGAGGAAAATTTGTGCTCCGGAAAAGAAAGATGAAAACACTTGGAACTAGAATTTATTCATCAAGAACAAACTCTGAAGGGATTACTCATGAAATAAGAATAAGATTTATTGTATGCTTATCCTTCATCAAATTAAATTGATGACAAGCAAAGGATTTTGCATACCACTTATTCTTCTTGAAAAGGATTAAGGGGGGTATAGCACAAAACTTGAGAGAGTCTTCATGAACCACCGGTAGGATTGGAAAGAACAAAAGGATTAATATGATGACAAAGGAAAAAAATCAACCACCGTAAGAATTAGAAAATGACTGACGAAAGAGAATGAATCACCGGGAAGAATTAGAAGAACAAATATGCTTGAGGGGATTTAGATGCAAAAGAACGAAGAGATCACGAGCTGATTAAAGAACACTTGAACGAAGCACCGGGATAATAGGATAACGGTAGTTGAAATGTGAGGATGAAGAATTCTTCTGGAATGATGGCCTCCGGTGAAAAGAAATGGGAAAACAACTCCTGACATACTCCGGATGGATGAAAAGAATTTGAAGCGTTCTTGGAGAAGGCATGTGACTGATGTGATCCATTCTTACATCACACTTGAAAAGAATTTAAGAATAACTCCGGGAAATTAGAAGAGTCAGGTAAGATCCTAGAAAAAGACCTTTGGGTTAGGGCCCACTGAAGATAAAAACACCGTTGGAAAGGGATGTTGAACATATAGATGATGCACCAGAACAATAGAATTATTTGAATGAGGTGACAACCTCGAATTAATTCCCACACAAACGAATCTCCTGAGATGTCTTGCACACTCCGGAAGGATAAACTGGCGAGAGGCGAACGAGCAGGGAAAACACTTGAGCCGAGGGGAAGAATATAATCACTACCAAAAAACTCGAATTGAAACCACCGTAGAAGAAAAAGAGATGAAGAATGACGAACGAGACGAGAATTCACCGGTTGAAACAATTGACGAAAGACTGAAGAGGCTCCGTACGAATGAAATTGATGGTCGAATGAGACTCAAACTCCGGGAAGAAGAGGGTGGGAGGGCGGGAAAACAAAGGCAACTGGAAGGGAGAGCCAACGAATATCTTGAAGAGAAAACACCGGTTAAAATCATTGAGGAAAGAAAGCAAAGACTTCACACGAGTAGGATGGATACTCGATTACGGACTCCGGCTCCAAGAAGAAAAGGGTGGGCGGGTGGGAAAAGAAAACAACTAAGGATTGAACTTGCAAAAACGGATAGGGTCAAATCACCTTGACGAGAAATGCACCGGATGAAAAGAGCTGAGGAACAATGATCGAAAAAACGAACTGCGTGATCCTAAAGAAGATTTGGAAGGGAAGAGGAGTAATTCAAAACACCTACGTCCAGATTCCTTACCAGAGCGACGAAGGGGCAGAGGAGTAAAAGGAATTCCTACTCTCCGATATAAGTAGACTCCGAAAACAATTTTCTTCTAGACTCAACAACGGCCAAACTACACGATCAATCAAGGGGGCTCCTAGGGTCGGTTGAGGCTCTGATACCAACTTGTCATGCCCAATATGCGACCCTATCCAAAAGGAACTCGAAGGTCCCACCAAGGATAGACCCGCATATTGAAACACTTTTGCAAGGTGGATATCATTACATCAACATTACATAATAGATGGGGATACATACATAAGGCATACCATGCCACACGAATACAACCACATCATACATAAGAGCACCATCCGACTATGGATGAAACACAAACAGAAGCTCAAACGACACCCACCCTGCTATCCCAGGCTGCCGACCTGGAACCTATCCCCTGATCGAAGAAGAAGCAGAAGGAGAACTCCAAAACAAGTAAACATCGCTCTCGCTTCATGATCATCGCATAACCTGTACCTACAACTGTTGTTGTAGTAATCTGTGAGCCACGAGGACTCAGCAATCCCATTACCATGGGTATCAAGACTAGCAAAGCTTAATGGGAAAGGAAGGGGTGCAGTGGTGAGGTTGCAGCAGCGACTAAGCATATATGGTGGCTAACATACGCAAATAAGAGCAAGAAGAGAACAAGCGGAACGGTCGTGAAGCTAGCAATGATCAAGAGGTGATCCTGAACTCCTACTTACGTCAAACATAACCCAAGAAACCGTGTTCACTTCCCGGACTCCGCCGAGAAGAGACCATCACGGCTACACACGCGGTTGATGTGTTTTAATTCGGATCTAGTGTCAAGTTGTCTACAACCGGACATTAACAAATTCCCATCTGCCACATAACCGTGGGCATGGCTTTCAAAAGATAATACCCTGCAGGGGTGTCCCAACTTAGCCCATGATAAGATCCCGCGATCAACGAAGGATATACCTTCTCCCAGGAAGACCCGATCAGACTCGGAATCCTGGTTTACAAGACATTTCGACAATGGTAAAACAAGACCAGCAAAGCCGCCCGATGCGCCGACAATCCCGATAGGAGCTGCACATATCTCGTTCTCAGGGCAACACCGGATAAGTCAAGCTATGAGTAAAACCAACCCTCAAGTTTCCCCGAGGTGGCCCCGCAGGCTGCTCGGTTCGGACCAACACTAAGATAAGCACTGGCCTGGGGGGGCTAAAATAAAGATGACCCTCGAGAGGGCGACTCCCAAGGGAAAAGTAGGTGGTGGTGAGGCAAATGGTAAAACCAAGGTTGGGCCTTGCTGGAGGAGTTTTATTCAAAGCGAACTGTCAAGGGGGTCCCATAAATCACCCAACCGCGTAAGGAACGCAAAATCCGGGAACATAACACCGGTATGACGGAAACTAGGGCGGCAAGAGTGGAACAAAACACCAGGCATAAGGCCGAGTCTTCCACCCTTTACCAAGTATATAATTAAAATAAGAGATATTGTGATATCCCAAACATAATCCTGTCCATCATGGAGCAAACTTCAACTTCACCTGCAACTAGCAACGCTATAAGAGGGGCTGAGCAAAGTTGTAACATAGCCAAGCAACGGTTTGCTAGGAATGGTGTCAAAGGTTAGAGGTTCATGGCAATTTGGGAGGCTTGATGAGCAAAAGATAGGTAACGCAGCATAGCGATAGAACGAAGCAACTAGCATAGCAATGATAGTAGTGAGATCCAGGGTAGGGGTCATCTTGCCTGAAATCCCGCAAGGAAGAAGAACAAGTCCATGAAGAAGATGAAGCCACGAAGACGAACCAAGCGTAGATGAACGAATCCTCACGATCGCAACGAAACGGGAACTATCGAGAAGAGGCACACAACATAGAAAACACACCACACATAGACAAGACATGATGCACAACAAGCATGAAGCAAGACAAGGCTACATGAAGCTACTCATGGCAAGAAATGATGCATACAAGAGCAACACATCAAGGCAAGTTTAAATGAGGCCGGGAACTACATATAACAATTCCGGTAAGTCCTCATAGGTAAATTTCGAAGTTGGTCCAGATCTGAATAAACCTTATATTCAAGTTGTTAAACAGCAAGTTAAAGAGCACCAAGAGGATCTACACGAGATTCTAGTCAAGTTACATATAAAGTTCATTAGATTCGGAGCTACGGCCTAGAAGATATGAGCAAAACAAGTTAAACATGGCATTGATGCAAAATGCAAACAAACATCAAGCAAACACACAAAAACAAGGATCCAACATGATAATATGAAACTACATGCAAAATCAAGCAAGTTTCATATAGAGCACACTCAAAACGGAGCAACGGTGCAACACATACGCACTATACAAGTTATAGCAACAATCTGACCATAACAGCAACTAGGCATCTTGCAAGCATCAAAACAACATGCTACAGCACCCCAACATGAGAACAAAAGGCATGGTCATGATGTACAGGTAAAGCATAACAAAACATGAACACTGAGCTATCTCCAGAAATCACTAGAACATGCTCAAACACACATGGCAAGATTGCAAATAATAACAGTTTCAGACTTTAGCAGAAATAACATCAGGTTGCAATGTTTAGAGCTATCAAACAACATGTTACAGGAACTTATCATGGCAAACAAAGGCATGTCATGAATCTACTAATTGCATAGAACAAAAATCCTTTACTTACCATGAGCCAAAAAGGCACAGAAGATATGATGGCACCCATGTAAACAATAACAAGTTATATGACAGATTCAAACATGGCAGGAACAACAATAAGTAGGCATGTTGGTGAGCTTGAACCACTCACCACAGAGAAATACATGGCATGGCAAGGCAACCAACAGTAAGAATACATGTTTGTGAAGCTAATCATGGCAAGATCAAGTTCATAGCATGGAAGGATCAACTACAACAACCTTGGCAAAATTGAATAACATGTAAACAATCTGCCAGGAAACATTTCTTAGCAAAAGTATAGCACGAAAATGACATGCTAGGCTACTCCATAATTGCAAACAGGGGCATGGATGGGTATCTCATAACCATATGTACAAAACATCCTTACTGAAGCATCTCAAAATAAGCATGGATCTCTCTGTAGCATCAAGTTTACATGGCATAAAAATAACAACAGAACAGGGACTGAAATCAGCAACATCACGAGGCCTAGTTTACATGCTTGTGCTAGTCACCACATTGATCACAAAAATACATGACATACACCCCTGTAAAGATGGCATGGCATAGTTCAAAACATATGTATGGCTCAAGTTCATAAGATGCACACATCAATCGTGGCAAAAATGACAAATGAGCATGTTATAACAGTTTCAGCAGATTAACAGCAACATGCACTCTTGCAACGATGATTCGGGCATCAAGATGAACTCAAATGAACATGACGCAATGGAATGAAATGAAGTACTCATCGAGGCGAACAATTTGACATATTACACGCACAAAACGGAGAAGTATGCATGGAGATATGATGCGATGAACATGGCAACATTATGCAAAAATATCAGGGACTTAGCAGATTTTACCACTCCGGATCTAGGGTTGACCGCGGCACGAAAAACGAAGCAGGCGGCGTCTCGCCGGAGTTGTGGCCGGGGAAGTCGCCGGCGAGGTCGAGGGAGCTCGGGAGGGCCGGATCTGGCCGGCCGGCGAGCTCCTCCGGCCGGGATCGGGCGGATCCAGGCGCGGAGCGCGGGGCGACGCCGGAGGCGCGCGGACGGCGCCGGAGCCCGGCGAGGGAGGAGGCGGCAGGGAGCTT
>NC_057798.1:720534551-720556934 GCF_018294505.1 Triticum aestivum | reverse complement strand
CCGGGAGGGCCGCGGCTGGGCCCGGCGGGCCCGCGCGGTGGAGGCGCGGTGGAGACGGCGGAGGCGACATGTGGCGATGTGCGATTCATCGGGGCGGCGGGCGGACATGTCCGGCGGTGGAGAAAGAAACGTCCGGCGGCGCGGAGGGGAAATGATCAAGGGTTAGGGGTGGATTTCATCCGTGAATTTCGGGGGAGGTTGCCTTTTTATAGCTAGAGGGAGCTAGGAGAGTCCAAATGAGGAGCGGTTTTCGCCCACACGATCGTGATCGAACGACCGAGAGCATGGAGGGGGTTAGGATGGGTTTTGGGCCAATTTGGAGGGGGTGTTGGGCTGCACACAAAAGAGGCTTTAACGGTTCCCCGGTTAACCGTTGGAGTATCAAACGACCTCCAAATGGCACGAAACTTGACAGGCGGTCTACCGGTGCTATACCAAGGCCGCTTGGCAAACCTCGGGCCATTCCGAGAAAGTTTAACACCCGCACATGAAAGGATACAAAAGGGGAACACCGGAGGACATAGGAGTGCCGGATTGCAAAACAGACAACGGGGAAAATGCTTGGATGCATGAGAGGAACACGTATGCAAAATGACATGCACATGATGACATGATAAAATGCAAGACGCAAGCCAATGACATGGCAACAACGACGAATAACTGGCAGACACCTGGCGCATCGAATCCGGGGCGTTACAAAGAGTCCTCAGCGTGACCGCTTGAGACTTATCTAAAAATACACGGAATCATACCAACGGTCGTCGTGGGGTCACATATGCCCATGTTGATAAAAGAGCCCGTATTAAGGGGGACACGATCTATGCTTTGGCGGGACGTGCCAATAAAACTGCCTCGTGACGCGAGGAGACGCCGGTTCGTGTTGGACCAGGCCACGATACGAGGGCACAACATGCAAAAATTGCCAGTAGAATGGATTTATGCTAGGGTATGTGAAGAACATCTTGCATAGCCGAACACGGTCTACGTGTTCGATAATCATCTTGGAGTATTTGGAGGAGGAACCCACCTTGCAATGTTGAAGACAAGACTGTGCGCCGGACTCATCGTCATTGAAGCCTGGTTCAGGGGCTACTGAGGGAGTCCTGGATAAGGGGGTATCCGGACAGCCGGACTATATACATCATCCGGACTATAGAAGCGTCAAGATACAAGACTCAAGACTTCGGCTCGTGTCGGGATGGGACTCTACTTTGCATGGAAGACAAGCTTGGCGATCCGGATATTATGTTTCCTTCCTTGTAACCGACTCCATGTAAACCCTAGCTCCCCGGTGTCTATAAAAACCGGAGAGGATGGTCCTTAGAAGGCCGATCACATTTACAATCATACCATCATAGGCTAGCTCTTAGGGTTTAGCCTCTATGATCTTGTGGTAGATCTACTCTTGTATTCCACATATCTTCAATATTAATCAAGCAGGAAGTAGGGTTTTACCTCCACCGATAAGGCTCGAACCTGGATAAACATTGTGTCCCTTGCTTCCTGTTACCATCAGCCTAAGACGCATAGATCGGGACCCCCTACCCGAGATCCGCCGGTTTTGACACCGACAACGGGCTCTATAGTGGATGCGTTTCTGAGCGCGCGTTCGCTCCTTCTCGTCGATAAGTGAGTCGCATGGATCGTGTTTACTGTCTTTACCTCTGGTGGGAATTTTTTCTGTCCCCCAGTGTTCGGCTGGCGAGGCTCATCCTCATCTTCACTTGGTGTTTCCCTTCCCTTGTGTTCGGCATTTAATTTGCCGGCCTGCTTGAAGATCCAGCATTCTTTGTGAGTGTGGTTCGCAGGTTTTTCGGGGGTGCCGTGAATTTGGCACAGTCTGTCCAGGACTTTGTTCAGGCCGGACGGTCCTTCGTTGCTGCCTTTAAGTGCCTTCTTTTGTTGACCGGGTCGAGAGCCCCTGAATCCGGTGTTGACCGTTGTGTTGTCCGGACTTACTTCCTTGTTTCGATGTTTGTTTTTATCGCGTCGTGGCTTCCCATTTCCATCCCTAATTTTGGATGTACTTGGGTCGCTGGTGCCTCTACGGGCCAACCAGCTGTCTTCACCTGCACAAAAGCGGGTCATAAGGCTTGTTAGGGCTGCCATTGTCCTCGGCTTTTCTTGGCCGAGGTGTCTGGCGAGCCATTCATCCCAGATACTGTGCTTGAAGGCCGCTAGGGCTTCCGCATCCGGACAGTCAACAATTTGATTCTTCTTAGTGAGAAATCTGTTCCAACGGGCGGACTCTCCGGGCTGTTGAATTATGTGACTTAAATCGTCCGCATCCGGGGGTCGGGCATAGGTCCCTCGAAGATTTGCCCTAAAAGCGTCCTCGAGTTCCTCCAAACTTCCGATTGAATTTTTAGGGAGGCTTTTCAACCAGTACCGAGCTGGTCCTTTCAACTTGAGGGGGAGATACTTGATGGCGTGGAGGTCGTCCCCATAAGTGATGACCCACAAGTGTAGGGGATCTATCGTAGTCCCTTTGATAAGTAAGAGTGTCGAACCCAACGAGGAGCACAAGGAAATGATAAGCAGTTTTCAGTAAGGTTTTCTCTGCAAGCACTGAAATTGTAGGTAATAGATAGTTTTGTGATAACATAAATAGTAACAAGCAAAAAGTAAATAAAGTAAATAAAGTGTAGCAAGGTGGCCCAATCCTTTACGTAGCAAAGGATAAGCCTGGACAATTTCTAATAATGAGAAAGGAGCTCCCAAGGACACATTGGGAATTATCGTCAAGCTAGTTTTCATCACGCTCAAATGATTCGCGTTCGGTACTTTGATAATTTGATATGTGGGTGGACCGGTACTTGGGTACTGCCCTAACTTGGACAAGCATCCCACTTATGATTAACCCCTATTGCAAGCATCCGCAACTACAAAAAGAAGTATTAAGGTAAACCTAACCATAGCATTAGACATATGGATCCATATCAACCCCTAACGAAGCAACGCATAAACTAGGGTTTAAGCTTCTGTCACTCTAGCAACCCATCATCTACTTATTACTTCCCCATGCCTTCCTCTAGGTCCAAAAAATGGTGAAGTGTCATGTAGTCGACGTTCACATAACACCACTAGAGGAAAAGACAACATACATCTCATCAAAATATCGAACGAATACCAAATTCACATGACTACTAATAGCAAGACTTCTCCCATGTCCTCAGGAACAAACGTAACTACTCACAAAGCATATTCATGTTCATAATCAGAGGGGTAATAATATGCATAAAGGATCTGAACATATGATCTTCCACCAAGTAAACCAATTAGTATCAACTACAAGGAGTAATCAACACTACTAGCAACCCACAGGTACCAATTTGTGGTTTTGATACAAGATTGGATACAAGAGATGAACCAGGGTTTGAGAGGAGATGGTGCTGGTGAAGATGTTGATGGAGATTGACCCCCTCCCAATGAGAGGATCGTTGGTGATGACGTTGGTGAAGATTCCCCCCTCCCGGAGGGAAGTGTCCCCGCCAGAACAGCTCCGCCAGAGCCCTAGATTGATTCCCCCAAGGTTCCGTCTCATGGCGGCGGAGTTTCATCCCGTAAGCTTGCCCACGATTTTTTCCAGGGTAAAAGTGATGATATAGCAGAAGATGGATGTCGGAGGCCCACTAGGGGGGCCAGGAGATAGGGTGCGCCCTATAGGGGGGGCGCCCCCCTGTCTCCTGGACAGGGTGTGGGCCCCCTGGCCTATTTCTTTCGCTCAAAAATTCTTATTAATTCCAAAAGGTTGTTTCGTGGTGTTTCAGGACTTTTGGAGTTGTGCAGAATAGGTTTCCAACGTTTGCTCCTTTTCCAGCCAGAATTCTAGCTGCCGGCATTCCCCCTCTTCATGGTAAACCTTGTAAAATAAGAGAGAATAGCCATAAGTATTGGGATATAATGTGTAATAATAGCCCATAATGCAATAAATATTGATATAAAAGCATGATGCAAAATGGACGTATCAACGAACCATGTGGATATGCAGGATAAAATCCTCGATCCAGACCCCGGGGTCTGTCGTTCCGTCGTATGCCTCTATGTTCACAGGTTTGAAACCTTGTGGAAATTCGTGGTCCAGTACCTCTTTGGTGAAGTACAGAGGGTGAGCAGCCCCCCTGTTTCTGGACGTGCTATGGCGTGTCGTCGGCTGTTGATCTGTCCGGTATTGATTCCGAACTGGTATCCGATCAGTCTGATCATTTTGGTTACCATGGTCATGTGCCAGCGCGCGTCCTCTAGATCCATAGATGGACCTGGTCACGCCAGCCTTCTTATCCGGGAGCTCACATAAATCGTGTGCGTCGTCGGTAGCTGCTCCATTGCGATTTCGAAGTGGTTTGTTCGGCTTATTGTCCGTATTGTCTTCGGTGGAACGGCCTCGACGTCGAATTCTGGTAGCAGCTTGCGCTTTGGATAGCTCTTTGTTTGGCGGTCGTCGCCGTACTTTTATTTAGTGTCTAGTACTTTATTCCATCTACGATTGAGCATGTCCTGTGCGGCTTTAAGCTTTTGCTTCTGCTTCTTCAGACTTCTCGCAGTGGCCATAAGCTTTCTGTGGAGGTTATCTCGTTCCAAGAGTGTCTTCGGGATGATGAATGCATCGTCATCTAGGCTGTGCTCTTGTCCCGGGGTGGTTTGATTAGTTCGTTCCTCGGGATCATTGTGATCAGGCGTCTGCTCTAAGCTGTGTTCAGCGTGACCTGGTTCATCCTGCTCCATTGCTGGGTCCATATGGTCGTTGTTGCCTTCGGAGCTGATTGTGGTGTCGATCTTTCTAGCGCTATTGTCGTCGTTTTTACTATTGCTAGACTTGGGGCGGCGCATGCGGTGTCGTTTTGGCTTTTGTCTGGGGGTTTTATCCTCTGGTTTGTCGCCGTCGTCCTTATTGTGCGTGTCCACCATGTATATATCGTATGATGAGGTGGTAGTCCAGCGCTCCATGAGTGGTGGTTCTGAATCGTCCCTAGCGCCGACGTCCATACCGTCGGTGTCGTCAGAGTCGAATTCGAACATGTATGTTACGTCGTCGACAATGGCTATGAAGTGGGTGGTGGGTGGGCAATGAATTCCTTCGTCGCATGCTTCCCGCACGAGTCGGACATAGTTCCGCCAAGAGCCTCCTGACAATGAGAGAGACTGAGGGAGTCCCGGATTAGGGGGTGTCCGGATAGCTGAACTATGACCTTCGGCCGGACTCCTAGACTATGAAGATACAAGATTGAAGACTTCGTCCCGTGTCCGGATGGGACTTTCCCTGGCGTGGAAGGCAAGCTTGGCGATACAGATATGTAGATCTCCTCCCATTGTAACCGGCTCTGTGTAACCCTAGCCCTCTCCGGTGTCTATATAAACCGGAGGGTTTTAGTCCGTAGGAAAAACAACAATCATACCATAGGCTAGCTTCTAGGGTTTAGCCTCTCTGATCTCGTGGTAGATCTACTCTTGTACTACCCATATCATCAATATTAATCAAGCAGGAGTAGGGTTTTACCACCATCGAGAGGACCCGAACCTGGGTAAAAACATCGTGTCCCTTGTCTCCTGTTACCATCCGCCTAGACGCATAGTTCGGGACCCCCTACCCGAGATCTGCCGGTTTTGACACCGACATTGGTGCTTTCATTGAGAGTTCCGCTGTGCCGTAGCCATCAGGAAGGATGCCTCATCCCGTCTTTAAAGATGGTGCTATGGCCAAAGGAGCTTTGGCTATCGGCCAAACTCTCCGGCTAGGCGATTTTCTTCTGACCGCCTGTTCGGCCGCCGCGCCAACGATGACTTCTCAGGTCATCGAAAGCAATCTCCATGTCAACTCGGAACTCACCGAGCAGTTAGATCCGATGGAGCTCTCTTCCTTAAACGAGCTCTTGGATCGAATCGCCGCCCTGGGAGTCGCTACGGACTACAATCAGATTGGGCTTAAACCCGATCTGGGAGAGATTAACTCTCCCCAGGCCACCCACCGCGTCGCAGTGGTGGAGGAACAGTGCGGCAAGCCTTCATCTATCTTAAGGACTAGTTATGTCCGGATTCCCGACCCCTCCAAGCCGGATACCCGCAGAGGGGAGGACGTCACTCGAGCCCTGAACCTAAAGTCAGGCAGTGGGCTAGATTCATTGGACAACATCCAAGAACCCAAGGTTCCGAGTTCGGAAACTCCTTGGCCCCTGAGTCTTAGATTGGGCGAGGTTCCAGATTTAATTCCACCCGCCCACCCTAACATAAGGGACCTATCCCAAATTCGGCAAGAGCCCACAGAAATAGTACACCATTACTGGGCCAGATTCCTCCTGGTTATGAACAGGATAGAGGACTACCGTGAGGAGGATGCAATTTCATTCTTCTGCAATAATTGCACAGACAATGGAATCCTCAACGCCATAAGTCACCATGAAATTACACGCTTCGCCGACTTGGCATCCATAGTACGAAAGTATTGTGCGATGGAAAGCGCCTGGAAAACCGAAATAAAAATTTGGGACAATCCGGCCCTGAATACAACCCCACCCAAAATAAAAGGGTGCATTATCGCCAGGCACCTGGGTTAAACACAAAAAAGCAAAAACCCTCTATAGGGCATGGAACCGTACTGGAGGTATGGCTCAATGGACCCTGCAAAATTCATAGTACAGAGGGCGCCACACCAACTCATAGCCTTAGAGCATGTTGGATACTCCGGCAGGTGGCCAGAAGTGGTGAGGAGCTTCTAACTCCAGAATTCACAGAGCACCAGCCCAGGGATACCAGTACGGTATTAACAGTCTTCGAGACTTTCGCATCAAATAATATGCGAAAACGAACACTCCGCAGCCTTGCCAAAGTCTACCAAGTAGCAACAATAAACCCATGGAGTGACACGGCTATTACCTTTAATGCCAGTGATAAACCTAAATTCCGAATAGCCCGAGCACCAGTCGCATTGGTCCTCAGTCCAATAGTGGATGGCTTTCGCCTTACCAAGGTACTCATGGACGGTGGCAGCGGATTGAACCTCATTTATGAGGAAACCCTTTGAAAAATGGAAATAGACTTGAGCCGCGTTGAGCGAAGCAACACAACCTTTAGAGGAATAATCCCCAGCCGGGAAGCATGTTGTACAGGCACACTGGATGTGGTGGTCGGCACACCGGATAATTACAGGTCCGAGGAGGTCACGTTTCAAGTGGCCCCATTCAGCAGCGGATACCACGCTCTATTAGGGCGAGAGGCATTCACAATCTTTCAAGCTATACCCCATTACGGGTACATGAAGCTCAAAATGCCCGGACCCAACGGAATCATCACTCTTGCTAGTGAACCGGACATAGCACTCCACGCCGAAAACAAGACAGTCACACTGGCCCTTGAGGCACTATCTGAAACCCTAGCGGCCGAGGAACTGACTGTGCTGCGCTCCACGGTGAACAGGGACGACGTGATACTCGATAAAAGATCCAAGTCCACCTCCTTTAAACCGGCAGATGAAACAGTCAAATTCCAAGTCCATCCAGCCGACCCTACCAAAACGGCCTCCATCGGGGCGCAATTCAACCATGATGTAGACGCCGCACTACGAGAATTCCTACGTGAAAATTGGTACATTTTTGCCTGGCACCCTTCAGACATGCCAGGAATCCCACGCAGGCTGGCCGAGCACAGCCTAAACATCCTAAAAGGATTCAAGCCTGTCAAGCAGGCTCTTCAGCGTTTCTCCGAACCTAAGAGACAAGCCATGGGAGAGGAGCTAGCCAAACTACTGGAGGCCGGATTCATCAGAGATATAAAACATCCGGATTGGCTAGCAAACCTGGTGATGGTACCAAAGAAGGACAAATCCTGGCGCCTATGTGTCGATTTCAAGGACCTCAACAAGGCTTGCCCAAAGGATCCCTTCCCCCTCCCCGCATCGATCAAATCATCGAAGCCACCACAGAACACGATTCATTGTGTTTCCTCGACGCATACTCTGGCTACCATCAAATTAAGATGGCAGAGCCAGACCAAGCCGCAACAGCATTCATCACCCCATACGGTCCATTCTGCTTCAACACAATGCCCTTCGGGCTCAAAAACACCGGCGCAACATATCAGCGCATGATTCAGACATGTCTGGCAAACCAGATCGGCAAAACAGTGGAAGCATACATAGATGACGTGGTCGTCAAAACAAAGCATGTCGAAACTCTAGTAGACGACTTGAGGCTCACATTCGATAACCTCCGAGCATATGAGATCAAGCTTAACCCGGAAAAATGCGTCTTCGGCATACCAGCCGGAAAGCTCTTGGGCTTCATTGTATCCGGTAGAGGAATTGAAGCAAACCCACCCAAGATCCGAGCTCTGTCACAATTGGATAATCCAAAGGACCTCAAGCAAATACAAAAATTGACTGGATGCGTGGAGGCTCTAAGCCGCTTTATCTCCCGCTTGGGAGAAAAGGCATTACCCCTTTATCGCCTCCTCTGGCGCACCGAACACTTCGAGTGGACGGATGCCGCCATGGCCGGACTCGAAGAAATAAAAGCCATATTGGCAACAAACCCGGTCCTGGCCGCACCTAACATTGGCGAACCAATGCTATTATACATTGCGGCAACTTATCAGGTTGTAAGCGCAGTTCTCGTCGTCGAACGAGAAACGGACGGACACAAATTCCCCCTTCAAAAACCAGTTTACTACGTGTCCACTGTCCTCACTCCATGCAAGTCACGGTACCCGCATTATCAAAGGATAGCGTACGCGGTGTTTATGGCATCCCGGAAGCTGCGAGACTACTTTCAAGAGTGTTCGATAACAGTAGCCTCTGAAGTACCTCTTAAGGATATTATAAACAACCGCGACGCGATGGGATGGATTGCCAAATGGGCCATTGAGCTCCTCCCGTTCGACATAACCTATAAGCCACGGCGAGCTATTAAGTCGCAAGTTTTGGCCGACTTCGTCGCCGAATGGACTGAAGCCGAACTCCCTAAAGAGTACGGCACATATTCCAACTGGATCATGCACTTCAACAGCTCCAAAATGTTAGCTGGACTGGGGGCTGGCGTCGTTCTGATGTCCCCAATAGGAGATACAGTTCAATACGTACTCCAGATAATGTATACAGACTCCAACAACGCAGCCGAATACGAGGCCCTTCTACATGGTCTCCGGATGGCAGTCTCCATGGGCATCCAACGCCTAGAGGTGCGTGGGGATTCGAACCTCGTGATATCCCAAATAAATGGAGACTTTAATTCCAAGGATCCGAAAATGGCAGCTTATCGCAACACCGTCCTCAAAATGTCAGCTCAGTTCGAGGGGCTCGAATTCCACCATATAGCCCGGGAAAACAATCAGGCAGCAGACGTCCTGGCACGCATCGGTGCAAAGCGCGATGCAGTCCCCCCCCCCCCAACATCTTCTTGGAGAGGCTATTCAAGCCATCCGTATTTTGGGAAGGGGAATCCAGAAATAACAGCCCGGACCCAACCGCACCGCCCGACACCGAACATTCTGACACAACGGGAGGATCTGCCAATGAAGTAACACCCTTAGCCCACGTATTAATGGCAATCATTGCCCCGTGGACAAAACCATTCCTAGCCTACCTAACCAGGCAGGAACTTCCCGAGGACCAAAACAAGGCACGCTGCATAGTGCGGTGATCTAAAGCCTATAAAGTCCATGAAGGAGAGCTTTATAAGAAAAGCACCACCGGAGTCCTTCAAAGGTGTATCTCCGAAGAGGAAGGGAGGAATCTCCTGGCTGAAATCCATGCCGGACTCGGAGGGCACCATGCCACAGCCCGGGCCCTTGTAAGCAAGGCCTTCCGTACAGGATTTTATTGGCCAATGGCCCGGGCAGATGCTCAGGACTTAGTCCAACGATGCGTTGGTTGCCAGCTCTTTGCTAACCAAAGCCATATGCCACCCACCGCCCTCCAAACTATACCCATCACCTGGCCCTTTGCGGTCTGGGGGCTTGACATGGTTGGACCCCTTAAAGGAGGAACCCACAAGCAAAAATACCTACTGGTCATGGTGGACAAATTCACCAAATGGATAGAGGCCAAGCCTGTTAAGACGACCGAATCCGGACCGGTGATGGACTTCATATCAGGGGTCATACACCGTTACGGCGTCCCCCATAGCATCATCACTGATAACGGCACGAACTTTACGGCCGACGAGGTCAAACTCTGGTGCAAAAACATGGGCATCAAGCTCGACTACGCTTCAGTCTATCACCCACAAACTAACGATCAAGTCGAGCGAGCAAATGGTCTAATCATGAGCGGCATCAAACCCAGATTAGTGCGGTCCCTCAAGGAATCTAACACACACTGGGTAGAGGAGCTCGGCTCCGTACTCTGGGGGCTACAGACCACGCCGAATCGCACCATCGGATTCACACCATTTTTATGGTATACGGCGCAGAGGCAGTTCTGCCCTGCGACATAATTCATGACTCACATCGCGTGCGCATGTACGAAGAAAGAGAAGCCGAACTCGATCGGCAGGACAGTTTGGACGCCTTGGAGGAGGAGCGTGACGTGGCAAAAGCTCGTTCCGCATTCTATCAACAGCAAGCTCGAAGATATCAAAGCAGAGAAGTACGGGCCAAAACTTACAATGTTGGCGAGTTAGTTCTACGCCTGCCGGACAAGAAAAAGGACAAACTCAAGCCCAAATGGGAAGGTCCCTTCATCATTGACCAAGTCCTGACTGGTGGAGCGTACCGTCTGCGAGATGCATCGGATAACCTACTCGAGCCAAACCCATGGAACGCAGCCCGTCTCCGAAGATTCTATGCCTAGCATCGGACTCTGTGTTCGTCTCCTTCCTCTGTTTATTTTTTACACATTAGTTGTCTTATATTTCTCTCCCTCTCCCTCCTTTTTCTCTTACAGCCTTTAAGGGCTCGTTCACGCCTTGTTCGCAAACAATTGACGCACTATCCGCGCTCATTATACCTGGGGGCTTCTTTAACAGAAGCTTGCTTATACGGGCCTCATGCCCAACACATGTGTCACACTTCCGCATGTACCTTTTATTCACCATTATATGCATCGATATGACTTATGTTTTGGCCAAGCTAGGTTGCCTGGCTCCTGTGCTTACCCCTACGTTCCCGATTGTTCGGCTAGGTGGTAAAGGGAGCACCTCTGCGATTGTTACTGCCGGGTCAGCCGGATGTGTACCTCAGACTGGGTGAAGCTGAAAGCTAGCGTTCTTAAGGGAATATTCGGTCGGTGAACTAAAGATGATTTCTCACTCGTTTATTTATCTTCCCCCATATGTTTTTCTGCTTTTTTCGCAGTCCGGACATGCACTTTAGGGCATGCCTCCCAGGGAAAGGAACCCTTAACGGAACTATTCTCCCTGGAAGATGTTTCTTACTAACCATGTAATATAACATAACTAGTTGGGAACTTGTCTGTTCAAGCACTAATGACCCCTACGCCTAGTCTCCACGCATGCCCCGGTTCTTGCATAACCGAGAGGGTATTCGGACACACTCCGGACTATCGGGTCCCGAGGTTGAAGCAAAAAGGCCCGCCATTACAAACGATCTACAATCCGGCTAGAAGGCATTTTACATGTCATTTTAAATTACATAGTCAATTTGACTGGGTATATTCCTCTTCAATACCATCCAGCAAGCTGTCTAGTTTACAGTCCTGTTGGGAATATTTCGCGGCCAATTCTACCTGACCGTGCACTAAACTAACAGAGATCTCCTTCCCATCGGGCCCCACAGGTCCGACCTCGGCCATGTGGTTTGGGTCAGCCTTCGTGTACCGCGTCTTCACCATGGCCCAGGCCTCCCTAGCGCCTTGACGGCAGGCCGATATCTTCCATAATTGGAAGCACCGTCGCGCTCCCTTCAGCTTCTCTGCAAGCTCTCCAAGGCCTTCGGGCATTGAGACGGATGGCCACAAGGCCTGGGTGACACCCTGCATTACCTGCCGAACTCGTTCATGCAGTTGTAAGAGCTCGGGAAGAAGGTCACCCATAGAGCCGGGCATTTCCTCTGCAGGCCGACCTGTCAGCATACCTACAGACATAACTCTGTCAATTGACTTCCTCGACGAACTCTTTTTTCAAAGTTCGTTCAAGCACTTACTAAAAATGCCGCGTCGAAGCCGCCGATTCTCCTTCACGGAGTCCGACAGCTGGGCACGAACATCCTTTAGTTCCTCGCCCAGCTGGGTGTTGTCATCTTGGAGACTATTCTTCTCTTGCCTCACCCTCGTAAGCACGCTCTCGCCGGCCTTTAACCGGCGCAAGAGTTGTTGCTTGTCCGGATCCACCCCGGCGCCATCTGCAATGTTATTGTCAGATTTGCACACATGCCGCACTTCACAACATACTTATCTTTCGAAGCATATATTACCAGAGGGGGTCTCCTTGGCCTCCCCTGTCGCGGCTAGTGCGGCCTCAAGTTGGGATTTGCACTCTTCCAGCTCCTGGGACAGTTGGGTATTCTTTTCTGTAAGATCCTGCATAACAAATGATCCTTAAATCAGTTATTCTAACTATTCCAAGTCTCGGGGGCTACTGACATATACAACCATCAAATTTTCTCACCCGTATGTCTTTTACATACTGCTCCGTGGCTCTGGCTAGACCACTTTGAGCGGCACGAAGGTACGCATCTCCCGTATTGAAGGAATCCAATGCCTCTTGGGAGAAACAAGCGTCACGAAGAACTATCCGGCGACGCCTGTGGTTCATGGCACTCTCCACCTCGGAATTGGTGGCAAACAGCCCGTCCGCATTCTCTATCGGAGGAGCGTCCGGTGCGCGCCTCGCGTTTTCCTCCGCTTCCGGACCCGACCTTGGAGCCTGGCTGGTGGAGGCGCGATTGGCAACCTCTCCGGATATAGTCCGGCGAGCGCTCTTTTTCTTGAAGAGAGTGCGAGCGTTAGTATGCCTTGAGGGAATAAAACCTGGGAATAAAATGGCATGCCATACCGTTGCGCCGGCGTCTCAATCTGAACCGCACTTCTTTTCAGCCCGCTGGGCCTCGCTACCCCTTGTTGGTTAGCCACCGCAGGCCCGACCCTCCGCCTCAAGGGACTTCCCCTGCAAAAACGCCATTGGTATATGGTGATCAAAAATAAGCACGGATGGATCATCTTAAAAGTACTGGGACTTCGGTCTCGGTTACTTGTGAGGCTGGAAGTAGTCCAGGATAATCGGTCGTAATGGCCACCAAGGTGTTGTCCTTGCTCAATTGATGAAACACTCCATTGATCAGCTCCACAGTTAAGTCCGAGTCCTCTTGGGAGTCCGGATCTAAGGACCGTTTCGGGTCCTCGGGTTGTGGAGGAGGGATGTTTATCTCCTTTACAGCCTGGGGGAGCTCCTGCGTTGAAATTGCTAGACTGAATACTTAACTATGGGAATATGAAACAGATGGGCGAGTGAAAGTGTCCGCTTACCCAGCTTGGATGATTGTACATAGAAAATCCGCCCCGTGGGTTGATGCGGAGGAATTCCTCCTCTTCTCCCTTGTACAAAGCGGACAAGATCTTTATTAGAGCGGCAACCAATTCCGGCCCCTTACGGCCGCACCGGGTGGCGTCGTCCTCCCCGTTAAAATCCCACATAGGGTGGCCTCTATACTGCAGCGGCTGCACACCCCGCATGATGCATGTAGGCATGACCTCGATCATGGTCAGTCCGGAATGAGCTAACAACCTTATCTGGCTCATCAGGTAACGGACGTTCTTGTCGTTTTCCTTCTGAGGGCTCCGTGGACGCCAGCTTAGGCGCTTCCTCAAAGGAGCATTATCGAACTCAGGGAGGCCGATCCGAACAGGGTCCGGCAGGGGGACGTCTTCTATATAAAACCATTCTGAAGGCCAGTCTTCGGACGCCTTCTTTGGGGTTCCGGATAGATATTCGGTCCCGGCGATGCGCCATAGCTCGGCTCCGCCCACTTGATATATCGACCCCTCCTGAGAATGGGGCACAAGGCAAAACAGTTTCTTCCACAGTGTGAAATGGGCCTCGATGCCCAAAAACAGCTCGCAAAGGGCTACGAAGCCCGCAATATGCAATATGGAGGCAGATGTAGGGTTGTGCAACCGGAGGCCGTAGAACTCCAGGAGCCCCCGGAGAAACGGATGAATTGGAAATCCGAGCCCTCTTATCAAGTAAGGGACAAGGCATACCCGCTCTCCTTTGGAGGGAGTGGGGACGCTCTCCGCTTGCTCTCCGCCATTATAGGTGGCAAGCCCGGCTCAAACCGGCACCATGTAGGCTGGGGGGAGAAACCCCTTGGCTTGGAGCGCCACTAGCTCGCTGTGCGGGACGGAACATCTCTCCCAATCTCCAGGCTGAGGGCTGGGGGCGAGAGGAGGAGCTGCGTCGACTGGCCATGATGGAATGGATCTCTGTCGAATGCGCTCCGATGAATGCTCGCGGAGGGAAGATGGTGTGATTCGGATCTAAATCCCCGTCTCCTTTATAGGCGGCTCATTTGCACAGCTAGGGGGGTAAATGAAAAAACACCCTAGCTTTTCGCATTCATTTGACACATGGAAGATGGCCATTATTGGGCTCAGAAGCCAAGGAGCGCAACATTCACCAGAAGCCGGACACTATTCAACAGGCATATGGAATTTGGAGAAGAACCCGCCTTGCAACGTCGAAGACAAATCTGTGCGCCGGACTCATCGTCATTGAAGCCTGGTTCGGGGGCTACTGAGGGAGTTCCGGATTAGGGGGTGTCCGGATAGCCGAACTATGACCTTCGGCCGGACTCCTGGACTATGAAGATACAAGATTGAATACTTCGTCCCGTGTCTAATGGGACTTTCCTTGGCGTGGAAGGCAAGCTTGGCGATACGGATATGTAGATCTCCTCCCATTGTAACTGACTCTGTGTAACCCTAGCCCTCTCCGGTGTCTATATAAACCGGAGGGTTTTAGTCCGTAGGAAAAACAACAATCATACCATAGGCTAGCTTCTAGGGTTTAGCCTCTCTGATCTCGTAGTAGATCTACTCTTGTACTACCCATATCATCAATATTAATCAAGCAGGAGTAGGGTTTTACCTCCATCGAGAGGGCCCGAACCTGGGTAAAAACATCGTGTCCCTTGTCTCATGTTACCATCCGCCTAGACGCACAGTTCGGGACCCCCTACCCGAGATCCGCCGGTTTTGACACCGACAGAGATTTAACGAGTTTAGCACGTCGCCAAAGGGCGAGTGCTGGAAGATATCCGCAGCAATGAACTCCATTACCGGAGCCCAACCAGATTCGGCGGGCTCGGAGGTGCGCGGACTAGAACCTACAGCTGGATACGAGTCCGGCGGTCCGGTGTCACACGCTTCCTTGGGGGTGAAGTCTGTGTTCGGCTCTACCGCCGTTGGGTGTACGGCCTTCGGGGCGGAGTCCATCCACCCGTCCTCGGGCGACTCAATCTGCCCTGGATTTAGGTCCGGGGCTCCTGCAGGGGCGATATCCCGAGCGTTGTCCGTTAGCAGGTCTAAACCATGCTCATCGTGACTGTACGGCGCTCCTGGTATAGGCCCGAATCCG
Source organism: Triticum aestivum (assembly GCF_018294505.1). Lineage (NCBI taxonomy): Eukaryota > Viridiplantae > Streptophyta > Magnoliopsida > Poales > Poaceae > Triticum > Triticum aestivum. The sequence continues at coordinate 720,541,413 of NC_057798.1, read as the reverse complement.
TTGAAGATCAAGTCTCTGCGGATATCGGCCATGTAGTTTAGGTTTCCGAACCTGACCTGATGGCCAGGGGCGTAGCTGTCAATCTGCTCCAGGTGGTCAAGCGAATTGGCCTGCAGTGCGAAACCGCCGAACACGAAAATCTGTCTGGGAGAGAAAATCTCACCCTGGACCGCGTTGTTGTTGACGATTAAAGGAGCCATCGAGCCTCGCATCGACGACACAGAGGAACTCTCAATGAAAGCACCAATGTCAGTGTCAAAACCGGCGGATCTCGGGTAGGGGGTCCCGATCTGTGCGTCTAAGGCCAATGATAACATGAGGCAAGGGACACAATGTTTTCCCAGGTTCGGGCCCTCTCGATGGAGGTAAAACCCTACTTCTTGTTTGATTGATATTGATGATATGAGGGTTACAAGAGTTGATCTACCACGAGATCGTAGAGGCTAAACCCTAGAAGCTAGCCTATAATGATTATGAATGTTGTGATCGTCCTCATACGGACTAAACTCTCCGGTTTATATAGACACTGGAGAGGGCTAGGGTTTACATGGAGTCGGTTACAAGGAAGGAAATATAATATCCGAATCGCCAAGCTTGTCTTCCACGCAAAGGAGAGTCCCATCCGGACACGGGACGAAGTCTTGAGTCTTGTATCTTCATAGTCCAACAGTCCGGCCAAAGTATATAGTCCGGCTGTCCGGATACCCCCTAATCGAGGACTCCCTCAGCGACCTCGACGGTGACGGGGGATATCAAGGTGTCATCCATGGCGGTGAAGGACTGCCGGGGAAGATGCACCGGAGCAGGAGGTGGCGGGGGCAATGGTGGTGGAGGGTGGGGGAAAGCGGGAACTGCCGTGCGGAAATGTCCCTCCCGCCAAATCTTGATGTGGATAGGGGCCGAGCTCGGGTCGTGCTCCCACCCCGTGAAACTAGAGATCGGAGGAGATCTTTTGCCGCACCCCGCAAAAAAATTTACGAGTCGAATGCGTGTGTGGGGTCTGTTCGGGCGGGATTTTCGCGCCGACCCGCATTTTGGCGGTTATTTTGCGGGTCGGGGCTTTTTGCGGGGTCCGCTAGAGTTACTCTAAGGCCAGGATCCTCTAGCTAGTATTTTCTCTTTTTTTACATCCTCTAGCTAGGGTTTAAAGTGGAACCTTACCCGGTCACGTTGACCGACTACGGAACCGACTAATAATCAGGAGAGATATATAGACAGGCACGCACGCGATCGCATCTATCTGATCTCTGGCCGAAGATGGCGCCGTCGCACAGGCAGGGAGGAGACCGGCTGAGCGCTCTCCCCGACACGGCGCTGGAGCGCGTCCTCTCCCACCTCGAGTCCGACGAGGCCGTGCGCACCAGCGGGCTCGCACGCAGATGGCGGCGCGTGCACGAGGGCGTCCCCGTCGTCCACCTCGTCGACACCAAGACCGGCGAACGGAGCCGCGGCTTCGGCGAGCTCAAGGTCTGCTACGACCACCAAGTGACGAGCGCGATCATGGGCAAGGGCTCGGAGACACCGATCCGCGTGCTGCGCCTCGACGCCTTCTACCCCCCGTACAACCTGCTCGACCAGTGGATCGTCATCGCCGTGAACTCCGGCGTCGAGGACCTCGACGTCGAGCTCAGGTACAACGAGTCCGGCCTGGGCGGCCGCCTCTGCCCCTTCACACCCGGCCTCTACGGACGGAAAAACTCAGCGGACTTCGACAAGAGCGACCGTAATAGGTACACCCACACGCAGCGCCACATCTTCGGGTGCCCCACGCTCCGCCGCGTGCGCCTGGTGGGATGGAGGCTCGACATGCCGGAAAACTTGGCCATGACCATGGCGTCGCTAGAGACACTCTGCCTCGCGAGGATCATGGACCCGCGTGGGGAGCTGCAGCGGCTGATCTCGAGCTGCCCGCGCCTCGCCAGCCTGACGCTGGAGCAGTGCCCGAGCATCATCGAGATCACCGTGGCCAGCGCCTGCCTGCGAAGCTTCGCCATGATCTGCTGCCACCACGCCACCGGCGTCGAGCTGCAGACCACCCGCCTAGAGTCGCTGCACTACAAGGGCGGCCTTCCTCCCCGCGGCTCGTCCTTCATCACCGTCGCCAACTACGACGGGGTCAAAGAAGTGAGGATCGAAATCTGCGAGAAGCTCTCCAGCAAAGTGCCAGACGACATCGCTCCGGTCACGACGCTCATCCGCAGCTGCAAGAAGAAGCTCAAGTATCTCCACCTTTCCTTGCGCCCATCGATGGCCTACTACAGCAGCCTGTTCACAAGCCTCCTGCGCACCCTAGACAGCCTCACGCACCTGAGCCTCCATGGCTGCTTGCTCACCGACCACACCGTCCGGTCCGTCGCCGCTCTGCTTCTCAACACCTGGAACCTCGAAGTGCTGTCTCTGTTTCCTCTGGCGCCTGAGCCTCCAAAGGAGAAGACGCGACGTTATTACCATGAGGCATCAGATTCGGACTCAGATACCAAGTCAGAGGACGGCACCATCGACAGCAGCGTCGTGTATAGTAGCCGGATGCCCAATAGTTTGTGGCATACGCACGTCAGGTGCCTGGCTCACAAGGTGAGAAGAATCAACATTGCAAACTTCCAAGGGCGGCCTCTCGAAAAGATGCTTGCAAGGTTTCTGCTCTCCAGGGCTGCAGCGTTGGAGGATTTCACAGTTACGCTGGCAGATGGAGTTGATGCACATCACGATGAGGAATCCACCGTTACGCCAGCAGATGGAGTTCGTCCACAGAAGGATGAGGTTGCCAAGGAGTTAATATCCTGGCGATGCAACCGCCGTACTAGAGTCACTTGTAACTAGACGGCAGCAAAAATTGCTTGCACTTGTCTAATCCGAACTTCGAAATAATAAATTAATTTTAGTTTGTCCCTCTGTAAAGAAATGTTAGTGATCTTTTTTTTGAAACGGAGGCAAAAGCTTTGCCTCATCTCATTAATAAAGCAGAAGAGAGTTGTCCGGTTAATAAACGGAAAACCGGACGAAAACCGTAACAAACCGCTGAGCGGCACACACATAATACCACATACACCTCATATAGAGGGTTTCGTCAACATCACCCACCGGTGTCATCGTCATCACTTCTCCCCAACAGGCGTCATCGCCCTCCCTAATCTCCGAAAAAGCGACTCCGACTTCGCCGAAGACAAATGTCGCCCAACCCACACTGTAGAGGCTGTGTGGAACACAAGAAACCCCGCGCCAAACTCAGCCACCCGCACAAGGACATCACAGCTCCAACTCTGAAAGATAGCTTTGAAGGAGAACTATGCAAGGCTGGCGGCGCGGAAGACCACCGAACAGACCACCTGCTGCCTGTCATCGTCGCCACAGGGGCCCTGCCGCTGCAGCTCCGACTTCACGACAACAAAACAACCCGAGGTAATCTCACAAACACGCCGGAGAAGAGCCGACTACCGCAACCATTGCCTAGTCTCCGACATTGCACACGCCCATCATCCTTGCCACAGAAGCCTCGACGCAAACACCACCAACTTCCATCGGTCCCGCTTGATGATTCTAGCTCCAAAGACGAAGCCCTCGAGAGGGGATACGATGCTAGAGCACCGTCATCGTCCGATCCCATGGATCTAGGGTTTCCCCCAAAGCTGCGAAGATTGAAACTGAGAGTACCTCGACGATGCCAACAAGAAGGAAACGACGCTTGAAAGCGTCGCCATCGCCGGCTCCGGACACACCGGAGACAAGCTTTCTCCCGGGTCAACATCACGAGCCCCAAACATCATGCATCAGCAAGCCCTCCAACGAGCCACCGAGGGCAAATTCGGTTGGATCTGACCACCTTCACACTTCGCAACCTCCGAACAGATCCGCGCCAACTGCGTCGTCCGCCTGCCGCCCCGACAACCGGAGACCTCCACCGCGCGGCCGCTGCACGCTGCACATCCAGAGAGGATCCCTAGCAGGGAGGGAGGGCCGCCACCCCACCCCATCTCGCCGGACGAGCTGCCAGATCCGCAGTCCGTCAACCGAAGCACGAGCAGGCACCACCACGGCACCAAGCAGGAGGAATGCAGCAAGGGCTCCACCAGGACGCACAGCAGGGGGCCGAGCCTCCGTCCATCCCAGCACCATCGACCGTGCCGGCCACATCTCGCGAGGTCCAGATCGGGCCCGTACGGGCGCCACGACCGCGACCGCTTGCCCGTGGCGCGCCCGCCGCCGCGACCAGATCCCGGCACAGCGCGACGGAGACCTCCTCCACCGCGAGCCAGGACGCCGCCCCGGAGCCAAGCGTCGGTCAGCCGCCGACCACACGCCGTATCCCCATCCCACGAGCGAGCGGCAGCAAGAGGATGCCCCGCCGCCGCCGGCTCCGCGCAGGCTTTGCCTGCCGGAGGCAACCGGCGACGGCGAGGGGGAGAAGGAGGCGGGAGGGGAGAGGTGCGGAGGCGGAGGCGGGAGCCGCCCGTGTCGCCCCCGGGAGGGAGCGGCGCGGGGGCAGGTTCTACTGCTCTCTTCTCGAAATGTTAGTGATCTAAACACTCTTATATTTGCTTACGGAGGGAGTATTCATGTTTACTAACCAAACTAGGACATGATTAATGATTAGTGTCCCACACACGTCGATATATTGCAGAAGGCAGCTAATTCTAGAGTAAGAGAACAACAATTTGAGAAAAACAATTCAAATTATAAAAATTCATATTTTTAAGGGGACAAGTAACAAAAAAGAAAAGGGGAAAATGAAAAAAAACAAAGGAAAAAAGAAACAGAAACAGAAAAAAAAAAGAACGAACAAAAGGAAAAAACCCGGTTTTAGACTCGAGAACCTGCGGGCACGCTGTGGGCATAGTACGTATGAGAAAAAAAAACTAAATGGGTCGAGCCTAGTATGGAGAGGGGTGTGCGCCGGTTGGAGAAATGCACTCTACCCGGCGCTGAGGACGTCGAGTAGGGTTCGCAAGGGGTTTCTAGGAGCTTCTAGCACTGGTGGAAAAAGGGCCTTTGGTCGCGGTTCGCAACTGCCATTAGTCGCGGTTGCGCAACCGCGACCGAACGGGCGCGACTAAAGGCCCCACCCTTTAGTCGCGGTTGCTTAAGAACCGCGACTAAAGGCCCGTCCACGTGGGCGCCAGGTGGCCGTCGGGGCGGAGGACCTTTAGTCGCGGTTCTTCTGGCCAACCGCGACTAAAGGCCGCCGCAGGTTTAGGGTTTTAGCCCCCCCCCCTTAAACCTGTTTTCTGTTTAATTTGTATTGTTTTATTTCTTTTGTGCATTATTTTAATTTTGAAGGAGTTTCACATATTCTACGGTACTACATACATGCATATGAATGTACAATTTCAAACAAATTTGAAATTAGAACCAAAAAGAATTCAAGAGGAATATACAATATATATTCAATATCATCGGATGACCATATACAATTTTGAACAAGTTTCCATACATAATTTAATGCATATAAAGTTCTACGTCCTCGTAATGGTGTTCTCCTTTAGGATGGAGGACTTCCCTCCTGAACCATCCAGCTAGTTCCTCTTGAAGTGGTCGGAAGCGAGCTTCTGGACTAAGCATCATCCGGAGGTTATTCCTCTGAGCATTGGTATCACTCGGAACCCGCTCAGAGGTGTATCTCCGGATCATCTCACAGACATAGTATGCACATAGATTGGTCCCCGCTGGCTAAATATCCTCACCATTCTTAGCCTTTGCCCTTTTGAATTCTAGCTCTTTTTTGAATTCACCGACCTTTGTATCTACGAACCGTCTCCAAACCCTACGAGGCAAAGAAAATTAAATGAACAAGAGAGTTATTAGTTACTTGATATTAGGAAATGAACGAAATAGGCCGATCGATATAGAGCGCAAATGAATGAAAATAATTACTTCACCAGAGGCTCAATGTATATATATATACCTCGGCGCCGGAGGTGGTTGCTACTTCCATTTGAAGATCCTCGTTTATCGATGTTTGTTCGACATCATCTTGCTGACGGCGCCCTTCATCTTCACCGTCAAGGTTCAGATAAGAAGAGATATCATCTTCTTCTTGTCCGGTCGGCACATATAGAATATCGCCGTTTATGATGCCGAACATATGTGCTTCACCGTCCGGATCATAGTTGTCCATAATCGGGTCAGCTCTATCGTCCGCCATTATGTCAGTCCTGAAAACATGTAGTAAAAACAAATTAATTAAGTGAAGAAGGGGGGCGGTGGCGGTGGCGGTGGCGAAAGGGCGGTGGCAAAAGGAGGGGGCGAGGAAGGGGTGGGAGAGGGTGTCGCGGTAGAGCGCGAGACGGGGCGGCAGACGACGGCGTCACGGAGAGGGAGGCGAGGAAGGGGTGGGAGAGGGTGTCGCGGTAGAGCGCGAGACGGGGCGGCAGACGACGGCGTCACGGAGAGGGAGGCGAGGACAACACACATTTATAACCCTCGCCGTCCCCTCTCGATCCCTAAAAAAAACACCACGCGCATCGCCGCCCCCCTCGCCGCCCCCTCTCCGTATATACGTTTTTTTTGTTAATTATCAAATTTTACGGGTTTTTTGTTAATTATCAAGTTTTAAGTTATTTTACCGTTTTTGTTAAACTAATTAACTAGTTAAAATTAAAAAGAACAAAAAAAATTCTCTCTCTCTCTCCACGATCTCGATCGCTCTCTGTAGAGCAGCGTTGAGGGCGGCGAGGCCGGCCCGAGGTGGATTGGGGGGCGGCGTTGAGGGCGGCGAGGCCGGCCGGCGGCGTTGAGGGCAGCGAGGCCGGCCGGCGGCGTTGAGGGCGGGCGAGAGGCGGCGCGGTGGGCGAGGGAGGCCGGCGGGCGGCGTACGAGGGCGAGAGGGGGCGGCGGGCGACGGCGGGCGACGTACGTGGGCGAGGGC
>NC_057798.1:720447855-720533624 GCF_018294505.1 Triticum aestivum | reverse complement strand
AAACACAAATAATATATCAAAAAATTCAAAAAATAAAACTAATTCAATTCAATATGTTAAAAACACAAAGATTATATCAAAAAATTCAGAAAAATAAAACTAATTCAATTCAAAATTCTAAAAATACAAATAATATGTCAAAAAATTAAGAAAAATAAAACTAATTCAATTCAAAATGTTAAAAATACAAATAATATATCAAAAAATTCAGAAAAATAAAACTAATTCAATTCAAAATTTTATACGCCTAGGCAGGAGTATGACTAAATCACTCCAAATTTCATCTATCATCAGTGGTATCTCGAATCATTCGAAAATGGACACCAAACACATCACGGGTAATATAATTCACATGATCCATTCAACAAAGTTTGGTACAATAAATTATTACACATCATTTCTTCCCTTGTGTCCCTGCTTGCTTACGATTGTGCCGTATCCATGGAGCATCCTCATCATTTAACTTAATGCTTGGGTCGGTGTTCACTTTGAAGGGCGGAATTTCAGCAAACATATTATAATCTTCTGACATGTCTGTCTTGTCCTCCACTCCCACGATGTTTCTTTTCCCTGAAAGAACAATGTGGCGCTTTGGATCATCGCATGATGTACTGATTGTTTTCTTATCTTTCCGTTTCCTCGGTTTGCTACTCATGTCCTTCACATAGAAAACCTGAGCGACATCTTTCGCTAGGACGAATGGTTCGTCAAGGTAACCAAGATTGTTGAAATCCATCATTGTCATTCCGTATTGCTGGTCCACCTTTACCCCACCTCCTGTTAGCTTGAACCATTTGCACCGGAACAAAGGGACCTTAAAGGAGGGTCCATAGTCAAGTTCCCATATCTCCTCTATGTAACCATAATATGTGACCTTTTGCCCATTCTCGGTTGCTGCATCAAAGCGGACACCACTGTTTTGGTTGGTGCTCTTTTTATCTTGGGCGATCGTGTAAAATGTATTCCCATTTATGTCGTACCCTTGGAAAGTCGTTATAGTCGAAGATGGTGTCTTGGCCAACATGTACAGCTGATCTACAACATCATTGTCATTCATTAAATGTTTTCTCAACCAACTGCCGAAAGTCTCCATGTGGGCCTTCCTAATCCAGGATTCAGGCTTCCCGGGTTGTCCGAGCGTAAAATATTCTTGTGTTTCTCAAAGTACGGAGCCACCAAGCTGGAATTGGTCAGTACAGTGTGGTGTGCTTCAGTCAGAGAATGGCCGTCCATACATGTCATTGATTTCCTTCCGATCGTGCCTTTTCCACTTAGTCTCCCCTCGTGCCGCGATCGAGGAAGACCAATCGGCTTAAGGTCAGGAACAAAGTCAACACAAAACTCAATTACCTCCTCATTTCCATAGCCCTTGGCGATGCTTCCTTCTGGCCTAGCACGGTTAAGAACATATTTCTTTAATACTCCCATGAACCTCTCGAAGGGGAACATATTGTGTAGAAATACAGGACCGAGAATGAAAATCTCTTCGACTAGGTGAACCAAGAGGTGCGTCATAATATTGAAGAAGGATGGCGGGAACACCAACTCGAAACTGACAAGACATTGGATCACATCGTTCTGTAACCGTGGTAGATCTTCTGGATTGATTACCTTCTGAGAGATTGCATTGAGGAATGCACATAGCTTCACAATGGCTACTCGAACATTTTCCGGCAGGAGCCCCCTCAAAGCAATCGGAAGCAATTGCGTCATAATCACGTGGCAGTCGTGAGACTTCAGGTTTTGGAACTTTTTCTCCGCCATGTTTATTATTCCCTTTATATTGGACGAGAATCCAGACGGGACCTTCATACTGCTCAGGCATTCAAAAAAGATGACCTTCTCTTCTTTGGTCAGAGCGTAGCTGGCACGACCTTGAAACCATTCCGGATGCCGGTCATCAGGGTCTTTCAAACGTTGCTGGTCCTGCCGTGCTTCCTTTGTATCATTTGTCTTCCCATACACGCCCAAGAAGCTTAGGAGGTTCACGCAAATATTCTTCGTAACGTGCATCACGTCGATTGCAGAGCGGACTTCTAGGACTTTCCAATATTCTAGCTCCCAGAATATAGATTTCTTCTTCCACATGGCTGTGTGTGACGCCCCCGATTCAATCATACACTAATCATGCACGCAAATGTGTACGATCAAGATCAGGGACTCACGGGAAGATATCACAACACAACTCTACAAATAAAATAAGTCATACAAGCATCATAATACAAGCCAGGGGCCTCGAGGGCTCGAATACAAGTGCTCAATCATAGACGAGTCAGCGGAAGCAACAATATCTGAGTACAGACATAAGTTAAACAAGTTTGCCTTAAGAAGGCTAGCACAAACTGGGATACAGATCGAAAGAGGCGCAGGCCTCCTGCCTGGGATCCTCCTAACTACTCCTGGTCATCGTCAGCGGGCTGCACGTAGTAGTAGGCACCTCCGGTGTAGTAAGGGTCGTCATCGACGGTGGCGTCTGGCTCCTGGACTCCAGCATCTGGTTGCGACAACCAGAAAGAAAGGAAAGGGGGAAAAGGGGGGAGAAAGCAACCGTGAGTACTCATCCAAAGTACTCGCAAGCAAGGAACTATACTACATATGCATGGGTATATGTGTAAGAAGGCCATATCAGTGGACTGAACTGCAGAATGCCAGAATAAAAGGGGGATAGCTAATCCTGTCGAAGACTACGCTTCTGGCAGCCTCCGTCTTGCAGCATGTAGAAGAGAGTAGATTGAAGTCCTCCAAGTAGCATCTCCAAGTAGCATATCCAGGTAGCATCTCCAAGCGCATCTCCAGTCGCATCGCATAGCATAATCCTACCCGGCGATCCTCTCCTCGTCGCCCTGCGGAAAAGCGATCACCGGGTTGTCTGTGGAACTTGGAAGGGTGCGTTTTATTAAGTATCCGGTTCTAGTTGTCATAAGGTTAAGGTACAACTCCAAGTCGTCCTGTTACCGAAGATCACGGCTATTCGAATAGATTAACTTCCCTGCAGGGGTGCACCACATAGCCCAACACGCTCGATCCCATTTGGCCGGACACACTTTCCTGGGTCATGTCCGGCCTCGGAAGATCAACACGTCGCAGCCCCACCTAAGCAAAACAGAGAGGCCAGCACGCCGGTCTAAACCTAAGCGCACAGGGGTCTGGGCCCATTGCCCATAGCACACCTGCACGTTGCGAGGGCGGCCGGAAGCAGAACTAGCCCCCTTAATACAAGAGCAGGCTTACGTTCCAATCCGGCGCGCGCCGCTCCGTCGCTGACGTCTGAAGTGCTTCGGCTGATACCACGACGCCGGGATACCCATAACTACTCCCGCGTAGATGGTTAGTGCGTATAGGCCAGTAGCCAGACTCAGATCAAATACCAAGATCTCGTTAAGCGTGTTAAGTATCCGCGAATGCCGAACAAGGCCAGGCCCACCTGTCTCCTAGGTGGTCTCAACCTGCCCTGTCGCTCCGCCACAAAGTAACAGTCGGGGGCCGTCGGGAACTCAGGCCCACCACTACCTGGATGGAGCCACCTGTCCCTTCAGCCCCCCATCTCCGAACAGTATCACAGGTATGTAACAGTGTAAAGTATATAGTATATGCCCGTGATCACCTCCCGAAGTGATCACAGCCCAGTAGTATAGCATGGCAGACCGACAAGAATGCAGGGCCAATAATGATAAACTAGCATCCTATACTAAGTATTTAGGATTGCAGGTAAGGTTATCAACAGATGTAGCAACAATGTCAGGCTATGCATCAGAATAAGGATTAACGGAAAGCAGTAACATGCTTACACTACTCTAATGCAGCAGTATAGAGAAGAGTAGGCGATATCTGGTGATCAAAGGGGGGGCTTGCCTGGTTGCTCTGGCAAGAGAGAGGGGTCGTCGGTGATGTAGTCCACCACAGGGGCATCAGCATCGTCACGGGGTCTACCGGAGAGAAGAGGGGGAAGAAACAGTAAATACATAGCAGCAAGTGCATAACAAGGACAACAAGCAGAGCTAGACGTGATCTAACGCAGGGATAGGTGATACCGGTGAAGGGGGAAAACATCCGGGAAAATATCCCCGGTGTTTCGTGTTTTCGGGCAGATGTACCGGAGGGGAAAAGTTGCGTGTTTGCTATGCTAGGGATGTGTGACGGACAAACGGGCTGCGTATTCGGATTCGTCTCGTCGTTCTGAGCAACTTTCATGTTGAAAATATTTTAATCCGAGTTACGGATTAAAAGATATGATTTTTAAAAGATTTTAACAATTTTAGAATTTAATTATTTATTTAATTAATTCAAAAAAATGTATTTATGACGTCAGCATGATGTCATGCTGACGTCAGCAGTCAACAGGGGTTGACTAAGTCAACCCTGACAGGTGGGTCCCGTTCGTCATACACTGTTAACTAATTAACCTAATTAAGTTTAATTAACAGTAGTTAATTAGGTTAATTAGTTATTAGGTTAATTAATCAGGATTAATTAGATTAATTATTTACTTAATTAATTGATTAATTAATTAATTAATTAGTTTTTATTCATTTTTTTATTTATATAAATCTCATTTTCCTTTTCTTTTTATTTAAAAGTTCTATGGGGGGTGGGGCCCCATCTGTCATTGTCACCGGGGGGTTCTTAGCGGGCGCGAGGGCAGTCGGGTGTGGGCGCTGGGCGCCGGGTTAACGGGCGAAGCCCGGCTGGGCACTCGAGCGGGTGCGGGGGCGCCGACGGTGCCGGCCAGGTGGCTGGAGCCACGCACGGAAGACGGAACGGCGAGCGTGAGGGGAGGCGCGGGGTTGCCGAGCGCGTCGAGGACGACAACGCCCAGCGGCAGTTGCGGGCGGCGCCCGGTGCCGCAGTCCTGCGGGACTCAGAGGCGGGCGAGCACGGGGCTGCGCGAGGCCGGGGCGAGATCAGGCGCGAGCGGTCGCAGGGCTAGATGCGCGCACTGGGCGTGGCCAGCGCGGGGGCCACGGGCAGGGCGCGGGCGGACGTGCGAGTGGCGACGGTGACGGCGCATTGAGTGGGGCAGAGAGGAGAGGGGGGGGGCTTGCTCACATCGTTGGAGAGAGGAGGACGACGAAGCGTGGAGAGGCCGGGCCGGGGTGGTCGACGGAGACGACCGGGACAGAGCGGAAGGAGTCGGGCGGGGAGGAGGAGGCAGGCCGGCGAGGAGGGAGTCGGGGAGGCGGCCGCCGGCGTCGGGGAGGGGGTCCGGTGAGGCGGGGGAGGTCGGGGACGATCCCGCGGCGGCGGGTGCCCGCGCGTGGGGCGACGGTGTGGAGGGGGGGTCCGGACGGCGGCGAGGGGCGCAGGGGGGCGGAGGTGACCGGTGTCGGGGCGGCGGGGGCCGCCGGCGATGAGGGGAGGACGAGGGGGACCGGGATCGGGCGGGGGCCGATCCGGATCGGCGCGAGGGGAGAAAGGGGATCGGGGGGGAGTGGTTGCGGCTAGGGTTTCCACCGACCGGGGGGGGTTATGGGAGTGAGGGGGTGGGCCGGTTGGGCTGGTGGCCGAACGGGCCGGCCTGCTGGGCCGAAGCCCAGTGGGGGGGGGGGCTTTCTCTCTTTTCCTTTTTTTTCTTTTGTTTGTTTTCTGTTTTCTTTATTATTCCTTTTCTATTTTCTGTTTTATTTTAGTTCCTCTTTTATCTTAGTTTTATAACTATAAAAGTAGCCCCTAATTTAGTGTTAGTAATTAGCTACTACCACATAAGTTTGGGCAACAAAATAAATTAGTTTAATATTTTATCTATTGTAAAAGGCATTCAACTAATTGTCTTTGCTACTGTTTAAAACATTTTAGATTATTTTACACTTTTATAAAAGTGTGGTTTCTCCACCATACTTACTTATGCATTATTTGGCTCACTCCGAACATTTTAGTTTCAATATTTGAAATCTTTTAGTGTTTGCTTGATTTTGAATTTGAACGCGAATCAGTTTCGAACTAACGCGAGATTAGCAACTATAATCGAGGTGACGTGGCATCACTAGCAGAGGATCACTGTAGCTTAATTACCCGGGCGTCACAATTCTCCTCCACTACAAGAAATCTCGTCCCGAGATTTAAGAGGGGGTATAAGGGGGAAGGTCTGGTTACGAAATCCTAACGAATCTTCTCAGTCTTGGTTGCTCTTCTCGAAGAGGTCGACCCATTATATTGATGTCTTCCTTTCTCTGCTTCAGGTCATCATGATGAAGTCATCATCCTTTCTTCGGAAATTTCATCGTACTAACGAAAGATTAAGGGGGTATACCGAAGAATGGATCTCTGCAGGGTAGATTATTTGGTAGACAACAACGAGGAAGGTGGCGGAAAGTAACTCTCGAATTGAAATTCAAGACAATATCGAGAGCAAAGCAAGAAGGTGCAAAATAGAAGTTTCAAGCGCATAGGCAATCGTTCGTTGCCTGAAGCGAAGTGTGAAAGGGGTTCAGAGCAATGGGAATAAGTATTGCGTCTGATACCAGATTGATGATCTCATCGGAAGGTGGCTCGTGAATTACACACGAGGCCACGCGTGAGGAATAACTTTGGAAACATGAGGGTGTACAGGAGAGTCAGGTTTCGATCCTGGGACCTGTGGGTTATGGGCCCACCATGTGGTTTTATTATTATTATTAATTTTTTTTAATAGGAGCAGTGACATCTTACACGGTCATGATAGCAAGGCATGTCAGAGAGTACCATGTCAGTTATGTCGGCAACAACGTTGGTACCAAGGGCGAGGGACGAAGAGAACCATTTTCCTGCTCGTTGAACGAGGCGGACCAGTAGGCAAAGTTCTCGTCCATCGGTGGTTACCGGAATGTCATCAACAAAAGTAACAGGGTCTTACTGACAGAATTGTACAACAAGGTGTTTACATAAGCAGGAAAATATTACTTCTCAGATCATATAGATCACAAGAAAGGTTAAACCAACAATGGAAGGAAAATATGATCATCAGATTAAACAGAACAATGGAAAGGAAAATGTGTTTAAACACATATTTCAGGGGTATATCCTTCCCAATGACAAGCAGAGCATGATATCCATGATAGGATATAAAGTAGAAAACCATTTAGGTAAGGAGGAAGGAATCTCATGATATTACCCATACAACGGTGTTAGGATAAGTGATAAATAAAATTTAGCATCGTGCTTCAAATGTTCCTGGTGAAAATCGGAGTACCATTGACATGCTTCGAGATAGCATTGACATGGTCTTCAGGTGAAGATCAGACTTTGGAAACACGAAGGATCCATCAGGGATAACTTGTAGAATAAGTCTTACAATTTCCCTATGGATGAACGGATAACCTTGCTGAAAAGGAATCTATAATGATAGGTCCTCCAGCCGGGGGGGGTGCTAGGCATGACATCATGTCACCGGGTCATCAAAGGATCAACATCATAACTCTTGGAAAATGTCCCAACCATCATATCTGACCGAGATTCAGATCCGATTGGTGTCATGATACCTCAACTCAGGGGGTCCGAGAGGAAAAGGTGCAACACAAACTGACAAAATGACATTGCAAGATTTTCGAGAAATGAACTATGGGAGCGGGTTTCTGAAGCAATAGTTCATCATTAAACCAAGGAGGGAATGAGAAGGTGGCTGATGGGCTCAGCGACAATTCATCGAGAATTCCAAACGGATGGATTTCCACGATAATGTGCACAAGAAGATGACATTTGTCAGATCAAATGATATAAGGAAGTATGCTCGAGGAAAACATACACAATTAAACATAGGTTGAAAGGTGCGCCCGAAATGTGGATTGGGTTGCACGACCAATGTCAGAATGGTGATTCAATTAGCGAAGGACTTAGAATGAACTATCGATCATTAACTTCAAAGCAATAGGGTTGCTAGAAGTGCATAATCCAAACAACACCGTTCACTTGTGGGTACCCCGGTTGGAATCAACACGAGGACCAAGAAAGAATGGTGATGGTGAGAAGTATCATTATAGCAAGAATTCTTAAGAGGTGGAGCAATCCTCACAACATTCTTAACATCAAAGATGGTAATACTCCGCGGTAGAATATAACATAAGTTGGATAGCTAGGAACTCAAGGTACAACACAATACATGAACAAGTTTTGTGTTGGAGGGAAAGCAATAATGTTGTCGCTGATAACACCAATCATCGAGGGCAAGGATGGTATTTCTCATCATGATTTCAATAGATCTCTTGGAAGAGCTCAGAATGTTGATGATATCCACGACACATTTGTCGCGAGAGTTCATGAAGATGTAATCGATCGGTGATGACATCAAGTCAAAAGAATGATGAAGCTAGAGGTTATTGGAACCATAGGTACGACACAAACTTGAAATCTAGCTTGTTGTTCAAGGCGAAATGATATGACGAGGAAGATCGACGTAAGCTTAGCTATCGTCGCAAATTGGTGCTCCGAGAATAAGGACCAGGTAGCCCCGTTAGAATTCGTCGCGACAACGATATAGCCAAACAGGCTAGGAATGGCGTGATCGGGTAACAAACTCGTACTTATAGAAGCTTGCTGAAGAGTTGTTGAACCGTAGAGCGGACTCGGTTCAGTTATCGGTGTCTTTGAGTGTTCAATAACTCCGAGCCCATGAAAAATTGTAATCGGTGAGTATGTAGTACTTGATGAAGAACTCATAAGAAATTATGCAGTTCCAAGATAATCTCGAGATACCAGGTGGTAATACTCGACGACAGATCAAACTAGAAGTTGAACTGGGGTATTGCTCTATAGAAGACAAGTGCTTAAACTTGCACAGGACATGATATTTAAAGGAGAACATGGTCATAACCATGATTGCAAAAAGGCCAGATCTCAGATATAAGATGAACTTATACCAAGGGAATAATTGATTTTAAAAGAAGCTTCGATGAGAAGATGTACATCGTGTCCATGGGCATGAACGCAAAGTTCAAGGTCGACTCCCACTTCTCCAATGCACAACCTTTCATTCACTTCTCGCGCTCAATGAAGTTGTAGTTTTGAAATTTTATCTGGCAAAATACCATAAGAGTACGACTCGTGAAAACTTTCGAGTTCACACATATTAAGGAAGGCATAGGTTCAACCCATCGGGGCATCTTAGAATCCTATACCAGAATCTTTAGAAGTAAATAACTCAACCTCGAAGGCAGAGCATGGTTGAGAAAGCAGACGATACAATTTACCAAAGGCATTATGTATCAGAGAAAAGGCTCACAAGGTTATTGAATATGAAGGGCGTTGTCAGATGAATCCAACAAAGGATCTGGTGGTCCATAAGGGATCTGGTGTGAGCATCGGTACTCAACTAGAGGAAGCAGATTATATAAACAACTGACTAACTCAATTGTCAAATGCAAGGAATTATGATTTCCAAATCAAGGGATCAGAAGCAATGCTCTGATTAGAGGTGGATAAGTTGAATAGCCTTAGGGTACAATCAAAGACAATTGGATTGGTCGGAAACCAGTTCCAGTTAAAAGAATGGCAACTTAGCCGGAAAAGTAATTTATAAGGATCAATGATGATTGCGTGTATTCGCAAACATATTGAGTCAACAGACTCAAAATGATAATGACAAGGAATGTCATTAAGACTACGAGACTTATGGGATTAACCATAATGCAAGCAAGCAAGAATTTCAAGAGCCAAAGGCTCCAGAGGGTTTTCGGAAGATCGAATATTATTTTGAAGACTTTTGTGAAACACAAGAACAACTGGGGATGAGCGGATACTCGGCAAGCGCGAGTAATTATCTGTAGGGGTATTCATGCAGCAAGGAACTGCAGGGCAGTAAGCGTAAAGAATTCTCGGAATATCGAAGAGTATTTCAGGACATCTTGTAATAACAAGAGCAACTGGGGATGACAATATGAACGATAGGTGTAAGTAGTTATCCATACGGATTTATCGGTGGTCAGGAATAGCCAAAGTGATGGGCACAAGTCTCGAGAGAACATCAGAGAGTATCTTCGGAACCTTCTGATGTAGCAGGCGATCCACTGCAATAAGGGGCTCTTCGGGTGGATGCGATCACGAGATCCTAATCTTAGAGTTAGCAAATTCATTTAACCCGAATAGTAGAGAGATCAGAGTCCCAGAGTATAGATGAGGAATAAAAGATCCTAATACCACCCGATGGCGACGTGGGCCCGTAAGGCACACAGCCAAGTTAGTAAAAGTTTTTGCAATGTCTAGACTCGACTTCGGCCAAGGAGTGTGGAAGGGGGATTCCTACAGGCAGTCGGCTCTAATACCAACTTGTGACGCCCCCGATTCAATCGTACACTAATCATGCACGCAAATGTGTACGATCAAGATCAGGGACTCACGGGAAGATATCACAACACAACTCTACAAATAAAATAAGTCATACAAGCATCATAATACAAGCCAGGGGCCTCGAGGGCTCGAATACAAGTGCTCGATCATAGACGAGTCAGCGGAAGCAACAATATCTGAGTACAGACATAAGTTAAACAAGTTTGCCTTAAGAAGGCTAGCACAAATTGGGATACAGATCGAAAGAGGCGCAGGCCTCCTGCCTGGGATCCTCCTAACTACTCCTGGTCGTCGTCAGCGGGCTGCACGTAGTAGTACGCACCTCCGGTGTAGTAAGGGTCGTCGTCGACGGTGGCGTCTGGCTCCTGGACTCCAGCATCTGGTTGCGACAACCAGAAAGAAAGGAAAGGGGGAAAAGGGGGGAGAAAGCAACCGTGAGTACTCATCCAAAGTACTCGCAAGCAAGGAACTATACTACATATGCATGGGTATATGTGTAAGAAGGCCATATCAGTGGACTGAACTGCAGAATGCCAGAATAAAAGGGGGATAGCTAATCCTGTCGAAGACTACGCTTCTGGCAGCCTCCGTCTTGCAGCATGTAGAAGAGAGTAGATTGAAGTCCTCCAAGTAGCATCTCCAAGTAGCATATCCAGGTAGCATCTCCAAGCGCATCTCCAGTCGCATCGCATAGCATAATCCTACACGGCGATCCTCTCCTCGTCGCCCTGCGGAAAAGCGATCACCGGGTTGTCTGTGGAACTTGGAAGGGTGTGTTTTATTAAGTATCCGGTTCTAGTTGTCATAAGGTCAAGGTACAACTCCAAGTCGTCCTGTTACCGAAGATCACGGCTATTCGAATAGATTAACTTCCCTGCAGGGGTGCACCACATAGCCCAACACGCTCGATCCCATTTGGCCGGACACACTTTCCTGGGTCATGTCCGGCCTCGGAAGATCAACACGTCGCAGCCCCACCTAGGCAAAACAGAGAGGCCAGCACGCCGGTCTAAACCTAAGCGCACAGGGGTCTGGGCCCATCGCCCATAGCACACATGCACGTTGCGAGGGCGGCCGGAAGCAGAACTAGCCCCCTTAATACAAGAGCAGGCTTACGTTCCAATCCGGCGCGCGCCGCTCCGTCGCTGACGTCTGAAGTGCTTCGGCTGATACCATGACGCCGGGATACCCATAACTACTCCCGCATAGATGGTTAGTGCGTATAGGCCAGTAGCCAGACTCAGATCAAATACCAAGATCTCGTTAAGCGTGTTAAGTATCCGCGAATGCCGAACAAGGCCAGGCCCACCTGTCTCCTAGGTGGTCTCAACCTGCCCTGTCGCTCCGCCACAAAGTAACAGTCGGGGGCCGTCGGGAACTCAGGCCCACCACTACCTGGATGGAGCCACCTGCCCCTTCAGCCCCCATCTCCAAACAGTATCACCAGTAATGTAACAGTGTAAAATATATAGTATATGCCCGTGATCACCTCCCGAAGTGATCACAGCCCAGTAGTATAGCATGGCAGACGGACAAGAGTGTAGGGCCACTGATGGAACACTAGCATCCTATACTAAGCATTTAGGATTGCGGGTAAGGTATCAATGACTGTAGCAGCAATGACAGGCTATGCATCAGAATAGGATTAACGGAAAGCAGTAACATGCTACACTACTCTAATGCAAGCAGTATAGAATAGAATAGGCGATATCTGGTGATCAAAGGGGGGGCTTGCCTGGTTGCTCTGGCAAGAGAGAGGGGTCGTCAACACCGTAGTCGATCACAGGGGGTACCGGCAGCGGCCTCGGGGTCTACCGAAAAAAGTAACGGAGGGGGAACATAATAAATATCAGAGCAATCAAATCATAACATGACAAATGTGGTGCTAGAGGTGATCTAACGCCGGGATAGGTGATACCGGTGAAGGGGGAAAACATCCGGGAAAATATCCCCGGTGTTTCGTGTTTTCGGGCAGATGTACCGGAGGGGAAAAGTTGCGTGTTTGCTATGCTAGGGATGTGTGGCGGACAAACGGGCTGCGTATTCGGATTCGTCTCGTCGTTCTGAGCAACTTTCATGTTGAAAATATTTTAATCCGAGTTACGGATTAAAAGATATGATTTTTAAAAGATTTTAACAATTTTAGAATTTAATTATTTATTTAATTAATTCAAAAAAATGTATTTATGACGTCAGCATGATGTCATGCTGACATCAGCAGTCAACAGGGGTTGACTGAGTCAACCCTGACAGGTGGGTCCCATTCGTCATACACTATTAACTAATTAACCTAATTAAGTTTAATTAACAGTAGTTAATTAGGTTAATTAGTTATTAGGTTAATTAATCAGGATTAATTAGATTAATTATTTACTTAATTAATTGATTAATTAATTAGTTTTTATTCATTTTTTTATTTATATAAATCTCATTTTCCTTTTCTTTTTATTTAAAAGTTCTATGGGGGGTGGGGCCCCATCTGTCATTGTCACCGGGGGGTTCTTAGCGGGCGCGAGGGCAGTCGGGTGTGGGCGCTGGACGCCGGGTTAACGGGCGAAGCCCGGCTGGGCACTCGAGCGGGTGCGGGGGCGCCGACGGTGCCGGCCAGGTGGCTGGAGCCACGCACGGAAGACGGAACGGCGAGCGTGAGGGGAGGCGCGGGGTTGCCGAGCGCGTCGAGGACGACAACGCCCAGCGGCAGTTGCGGGCGGCGCCCGGTGCCGCAGTCCTGCGGGACTCAGAGCGGGCGAGCACGGGGCTGCGCGAGGCCGGGGCGAGATCAGGCGCGAGCGGTCGCAGGGCTAGATGCGCGCACTGGGCGTGGCCAGCGCGGGGGCCACGGGCAGGGCGCGGGCGGACGTGCGAGTGGCGACGGTGACGGCGCATTGAGTGGGGCAGAGAGGAGAGGGGGGGGCTTGCTCACATCGTTGGAGAGAGGAGGACGACGAAGCGTGGAGAGGCCGGGCCGGGGTGGTCGACGGAGACGACCGGGACGGAGCGGAAGGAGTCCGGCGGGGAGGAGGAGGCAGGCCGGCGAGGAGGGAGTCGGGGAGGCGGCCGCCGGCGTCGGGGAGGGGGTCCGGTGAGGCGGGGGAGGTCGGGGACGATCCCGCGGCGGCGGGTGCCCCGCGCATGGGGCGACGGTGTGGAGGGGGGGTCCGGACGGCGGCGAGGGGCGCAGGGGGGCGGAGGTGACCGGTGTCGGGGCGGCGGGGGCCGCCGGCGATGAGGGGAGGACGAGGGGGACCGGGATCGGGCGGGGGCCGATCCGGATCGGCGCGAGGGGGAGAAAGGGGATCGGGGGGGGAGTGGTTGCGGCTAGGGTTTCCACCGACCGGGGGGGGGTTATGGGAGTGAGGGGGTGGGCCGGTTGGGCTGGTGGCCGAACGGGCCGGCCTGCTGGGCCGAAGCCCAGTGGGGGGGGGGCTTTCTCTCTTTTCCTTTTTTTTCTTTTGTTTGTTTTCTGTTTTCTTTTATTATTCCTTTTCTATTTTCTGTTTTATTTTAGTTCCTCTTTTATCTTAGTTTTATAACTATAAAAGTAGCCCCTAATTTAGTGTTAGTAATTAGCTACTACCACATAAGTTTGGGCAACAAAATAAATTAGTTTAATATTTTATCTATTGTAAAAGGCATTCAACTAATTGTCTTTGCTACTGTTTAAAACATTTTAGATTATTTTACACTTTTATAAAAGTGTGGTTTCTCCACCATACTTACTTATGCATTATTTGGCTCACTCCGAACATTTTAGTTTCAATATTTGAAATCTTTTAGTGTTTGCTTGATTTTGAATTTGAACGCGAATCGGTTTCGAACTAACGCGAGATTAGCAACTATAATCGAGGTGACGTGGCATCACTAGCAGAGGATCACTGTAGCTTAATTACCCGGGCGTCACACTGCGTGCCCGTCAGCTCCCTTCGGAACTGATTGTCCGCCAGGACCCTTTCCAAAGATGACTTTCAAATCCTTGACCATATCAAATACCTCAGCACCAGTGCGTTCCGCAGGCTTCGGCCGGTGATCTGCCTTGCCGTTGTAATGCTTGCCTTTCTTTCTTACTGGATGAATTTTCGGAAGAAATCGACGATGCCCAAGGTACACGTTCTTCTTACAATTTGGCAAATGTACACTTTCAGTCTCATGTAAGCAGTGCGTGCATGCATTGTATCCCTTATTTGACAGTCCCGAAAGGTTACTAAGAGCAGGCCAATCGTTGATGGTTACGAAAAGCAACGCTCGTAGGTTAAATTCCTCTTTTTTGTGCTCATCCCACACACGGACACCAGGTCTGCCCCACAGCTGTAAAAGGTCATCAACTAATGGCCTTAGGTACACATCGATGTCGTTGCCGGGTTGCTTCGGACCTTGGATGAGCACTGGCATCATAATGAACTTCCGCTTCATGCACAACCAAGGAGGAAGGTTGTAGATGCATAGAGTCACGGGCCAGGTGCTATGGCTGGAGCTCTGCTCGCCAAAAGGATTCATGCCATCTGTACTTAGACCAAATCTTATGTTCCTTGCATCAGCTGCAAAATCTTTGAACTCTCTGTCGATCTTTCTCCATTGCGTTCCATCTGCGGTGTGTCTCAACTCCCCGTCCGACTTACGATCCTCTTTGTGCCATCGCAACAACTTGGCATGCTCTTTGTTCCTGAACAGACGTTTCAACCGTGGTATTATAGGAGCATACCACATCACCTTGGCGGGAACCATCTTCCTGGGTTTCCCGCCCTCAACATCGTCACCAGGGTCATCGCCTCTGATCTTATAACGCAATGCAGTGCATACCGGGCATTCATTCAAATTCTCGTATTCACCGCGGTAGAGGATGCAGTCGTTGATGCATGCATGTATCTTCAGAACCTCTAAACCTAGAGGGCAGACAACCTTCTTTGCTTCGTACGTACTGGCGGGCAACTCGTTATTCTTTGGAAACATATTCTTCAACATTTTCAGCAAGTTTTCAAATGCCGAGTCAGCTACACCTGCCTGTGCCTTCCATTTCAGCAAATCCAGTGTGTAGCCCAGCTTTTTCAGACCATCATCGCATCCAGGGTACAACGACTTTCTGTGATCCTCTAACATGCGATCCAAATTCTCCCTCTCCTTTTCAGTTTCGCAGCGTCTCCGTGCATCAGCAATGGTCCGACCAAGATCATCAACGGTCTCATCACGTGCCTCTTCTTCACCTTCCCCTTCACCTGCCCCTTCACCTTCCCCTTCACCTTCAGCATCCTCCATGAAAGTATCACCGAAATGAGCAAGATAGCTTTCATCGATGAAATCATCCCCTTCTTCATCTTCTTCCATTATAACCCCTCTTTCTCCATGCTTGGTCCAACAATTATAGCTTGGCATGAAACCATGCCGAAGCAGGTGCAGGTGAACTTCTCTTGAGGAAGAGTAACCCTTCTGATTCTTACAGTCAACACATGGACAGATAACAAAACCCTTCTGCTTGTTCGCATTAGCCACTACGAGGAAATCTTTCAAACCCGTAGTGAACTCGCGGGAGAGTCGGTTACCGTACATCCATTGCCGATTCATCTGCATTATTATAATATAAAATATATAATTAACCATCATGCATTTGTTAAAGTAACTAGCTATAAACAATAGAAATTAAACAATGAACAACACACATGCATATTTTATCAATGACACACATGCATGAAAGGTTCAAGTTGCTAACCGCGATCGAGGAGGAACCTCAAGTGTGGCTCCAACACTTCATATCATGTTTGTTTCATGCTGTTGGGCATTTCATCAAACACCTTGTGTGCATAAGAGGAACCAAAAGCAAACCTACACCCCCTTGTGAAGAGAAGTGGCACCAAATGGCTAAGTGAGTGCGCTGAACTGGTATATATAAGGGAGGAGCTTTAGTCGCGGTTGGTCAGGCCAACCGCGACTAAAGGCCTTTGGGCACCTTTAGTCGCGGTTGGCCTGGCCAACCGCGACTAAAGCCCCTCACGTGCACCAGCTGGCCACCGAGCGCCCTGGCCCAAGCCTTTGGTCGCGGTTCGTCTGCCGAACCGCGACTAAAGACTTCATTAGTCGCGGTTCCTACAGTTTCGCGACTAATGGGGCTGGACGGAAGCCTCTTTTTCTACCAGTGTAGGGCATATTTAGATGGTTTATTTTTTGCGTGATTTATTTGGTATACTACCTCGTCTGGTTTATTGGTCCCCATTGTATTTTGTGCCAATTTTAACCATAGATTTAACTAACAACATGTTTATGCATGTCATCAAAAATTATATCATTGAAAACTATGTTCAAATACTAATCCAACATATAATTTTACTTGACATGCATTAACATTTTGTTAGTTATATCTTTGATCAAAATTTTGGCACAAACTACAAAGAGGACCAATAAACCAGGACGGAGTTAGTATTCAACAATGTCCTAATGGAGGGTGTGATGAACAAAGATAGATGTGATGAACAAAGATACTATGCTTCTTTGCTTCACTTGTCCCTTTGATGACTACAATGCTTCACTTGTTGTTTGCTTATTGTAATCTGGCTTGTGTTGCTGTTATGTAACACCTTGTATCTTGTCTCTTTCTCTCTCTCTCTCTCTTTGTATAGTGTTGTACTTGTTTGCAAGGGCGTCACTTTTGTAACGTGGGCCTAGAAATCATCACTCCAAAATGATTTTGTTTTTTAGCATTGATTTTTTTGCCACGACTTCCATGAATGTCATCCACTGATGAAACTTCGCAAGAACTCAAAACAGTGGTCAATATTTGGCACCAAATTTTTTTTCGTCTTCATATTTTACTGTTCATGATGAGATCATATGAGCTCAAACTGAGATGGAGACTTTCCGACACTTTTGTTATGAATGCAAATGACATGCACATATAGGTGATGTTTTTCTGAACATTTTGATATCTTGTTTGTATTTTTTCGAATTAGTATGAATTTGTTATGAAGTTTTAAAGTGACGGTCAAACGGTCAAAGGGCAAAAGCAAAAAGGGAGTGAAGTGGCTTGGGCAGAACCGAGGGTTTTTGGAAGCTAGTGATAAAACTGTTGAGTGTGACCCAACTAGGGACATAAAATTAGTTATCTCTTTCACTACTATGTATTGTAAGAAATAATAGCTAGAGTTGTATAATTAATGGACAGAACTGTTTGTTTATTACACATTCTAATTTTAAGGCTCGGTATTGCATTTTGGCATCAAAGCATCCAGTTCGTAGAGGCTGCCCTACACGCACCCAACCATAGCCGACGTGCAAGTCAGGAGAAGCACATTCGCCGTGAGGCCTGCGATTGCAAGGGGATGAGATGGATAGGATGAGACGCGTAGAGTAAGACTAAGCCAGATTGCTTAGGGTATTTTGGCTGATGCGGTTAACCAAAAACCAAACCGAATTAAGTAGGTGAATTAGGTTGGTTTGATCTTTTTTCTGCGAAGAATTCAGTGATCATTTTCTATAATCTGAATATCTACATTCGCCGTGAGGTGCATATGTGGTTACCATGGCTGAGCTTATGAGTTGTGACTACGAGAGATGGGCTAACTCTTTGGTCTTTGCAAATCCGATATGATGGGGGTGCACTAATGTTCAAGCGGAGTTTGGTTTTATCATCATCGAAAGACTTCTAAAAATAAGAGTGGCATGCTATTTTTTTTCTTTTATATTAGAAGAAAAGAAAAACTCATTCGAAATTTAAACAACCACTTTATTGATTCAAAGTGTGTATCCACTAGAAGCAAGAGATTTCTCGGCAAACACATAACACGACAATCTAACGAATTATCTTACATGAAGAATTATTAGTCTCATGTTCCTTTTCTCCAAATAAAATCCTGAGATCTTCATCTTAAGTGCAAAATTCTATCCTCAATTACCTTGAAAACATATAATCTGAGCTTGGTCCATGGAAGACACTAACCGATCGAGTAATCAATCAGAGGAAAATGGGTTCAGCATGGGCAGCCGCCACCCAGCTTTCGATCTCCGTCTTGAGTGCATATTGCAGCACGAGCGGCCCCTTGACGAGGACGACACAGAACCTCTCAAGAAGCAGCGCATTGCGGAACAGAAGCCTGGCCATCATCCTCTGCAGCCTGTCACCCTCGTAATGAACCATGTTGATCTCCTTCAGTCGATGTTGCAAGCACGGGATCGAGAAGCTCGACTCGTCGGGCGCCGCGAGCTCGTCGGGAACCCAGGAGCGCTCCATGAACAGCGAGAGGATCTCCAGGTTTGGTGTTTGCTCCAGGATCTGACGTGCCGCGTCGGGACTCAGAAGGGGACCCTGCAGCGCCAGCCTCGTCAGGTTGGGAAACGAGGGGAACCCGTCGAAGGATCTCGCCGGGAGGCGTCGGTGGTGCAGATGCAGGCGCTTCACGCCGGAAAATTTCCCCATAAACCCCCTGAACCTCGCGAACTCCGCCTCATCGTTGGAACGGACTTTGCAGAAATTGAGGGTGCACGACATGATGGCCGCCGGCGCGCCGTGCAGAGACAGGAACGCCTCCTCGGGGACCGGGCCGCAGTAGTCCAGCGAGACCAGCTCGGAGGCGTCAATGTCGACGGACTCCACGTCGTGGCAGCACCGGAGGGCGAAGCGGCGGAGGCGTCTGTCGAGGACGGAGACTGTCTCCACGCCGGCGTCGGCTTCCGGCGTCAGGTCCACGAGGCGGGGGCAGCTGGCGATCAGCCGCTCGACGCAGGTCCCGGAATCGCCGTCGACGGCGGTCAGGTGCAGCGTCTCGAGGAACGGCAGGTTGATGGCGGTCTCCGGCAGGTTCAGCAAGCAATAGCTGAGGCGTAGCGAGCGCAGAACGACGCATGAGTAGAGATTCGTCGGCATCTCATACCAGCCGCCCCCTCTCCGGCGTCCGGGCCTGTCGCCGCAGGGTTCGCGCGCGCAGACCGGGCGGAGCTGAAAGCGCAGGTCGAGGTGGAGCTCCTGGCTGCTGCACCGCAGCACGTAGGCGAGCCACTGGTCGACGTGGCACTCGTTCCACCAGTGGCAGTCGTCGAAGGCGACGCGGAGGCGGTGCAGCGGCACGTGGGCGCGGGCGCACCGGCGGCGGCAGAGCAGCGCGTTCCAGACGTCGTCGAGGAGCACGTGGCTGCAGCTCTTCTTCTCCTTCGCATCGTAGTAGAAGGTGGTCCAGTCCTTGGCCCTGGCGCCCTGGCGCTCGGCGAAGGAGACGGTGTGGACGTTGCGGAAGACGTGGCGCCACCGCCGGGACAGCTCCGCGGCGCGGCCGGCCTCCTTGGTCGGGAGGAAGGAGAGGACGCGGCCCAGCAGGAAGCCCGGGAGCTCGCTCAGCCGATCTCTGTTCCCCGACGGCGAGGCCACGCCGACCCTTTTCTTTTGCGGCGAACCCATGACGATCCGATCTGGCAACTAAGCCGTCGATCTGAGAAAGGTTGTGGCAACGACTAATATAAGTCGAGAACCGACTCGTGGAGTTACCGACTAATGAACCTACTAAAATTTTTTGGCAACCGACTCAGATTTATAGGCGATATAAGAGGAGATTCGCAGATCATCCATCCACCTGATCTGACCTGATCGCCGACGACCGAAGATGGCGCCGCCGCACAGGAACGGAGGAAACCGGCTGAGCGCACTCCCCGACAAGGCGCTAGAGCGCGTCCTCTCCCACCTGATGTCCGACGAGGCGGTACGCACCAGCGGGCTCTCCCGGCGATGGCGCCACGTCCACGAGGGCGTCCCCGTCGTCCACCTCGTCGACACCAAGTCAGGCGAGCGGTACGGCCGCTCCGGGAGCGACCTCAAGGTCTGCTTCGACCACCAGGTGACGAGCGCGATCATGGGCAAGGGCATGGCGACGCCGATCCGCGCCTTCCGTGTCAGCGCGGTGCACCCCCCGTACGACCTGCTCGACCAGTGGATCGCCACCGTCGTCAACTCCGGCGTCGAGGACCTCGACGTCAAGCTCGGGTACTGCGCCGACTCCATGGGCACGCTCTGCCCCTTCCTGCGCTGCCCCATCCTCGGAACGAAGCTCTCGGCGGACTTCGACAGGCACGACACCAACAGGTACACCGGGACGCACCCCCACATCTTCGGCTGCCCCACGCTCCGCCGGCTGCGCCTCACCAACTGGACGCTCGACCTGCCGGGGAGCGTGGACATGGCGGCGCTGGAGACGCTCTGCCTCGCCAGGATCATGGACCCCCACAGGGAGCTGCAGCAGCTCATCACCGCCTGCACGGGCCTCGCGAACCTGACGCTGGAGGAGTGCCCGAGCATCAAGGAGATAGCCGTGACGCCCGCCCGCCTGCGGAGCTTCGCCATGATCTGCTGCCACCACGCCACGGGCGTCCAGCTGCAGACCACCTGCCTAGAGTCGCTGCACTACAAGGGCGGCCTTCCTGCCCGCGGCTCGTCCTTCATCACCGTCGCAAACTACAACGGAGTCAAGGCGGTGAGGATCGAAATCTGCGAAAAACTCACCGGGAACCATGGCTGTGAGCAACCAAACGATGTTGCGCCGGTCACAAACCTCATCCGCCGGTGCGCCAGGCGGGCGTATCTTCACCTTTCCTTGCGCCCATCCATGGCCTGCAACATGTTCACCGGCGTCCTGCGTGGCCTGGACAGCCTCGCCCACCTGAGCCTCCAGGGCTGCCTGCCCACAGATGACGCCGTCCTGTCGGTCTCCACCTTGCTTGCCGAGGCCAGGAACCTGGAAGTACTCTCGCTGCATCCTCTAGGTCCAGAGCCTCCAAAGAAGAAGAGGAAGAGGATGCACAGGGACCATGACGATGACAGATCAGATTCAGACAGTGGCCCAGAAGACGGCCCCACCGACGATGGCGTCAAGTACAGCAGCCAGATGCCCGAGCGTCTGCGGCAGACGTACGTCAGGTGCTTGGCTCACAAGGTGAGGCGAATCAGCATTGCAAACTTCCAAGGGCGGCCTCTTGAAAAGATGCTTGCAAGGTTTCTGCTCTCCAGGGCTGTGGCGTTGGAAGAATTCTCTGTTACCTTAGCAGCTGGAGTTCATCCGCGGAAGGCTGAGATCACAAAGGAGTTAAAATCCTGGCGACAGAATCGCCGTGCCAGAGTCACTTGTAACTTAGATTGAGGCAACATTTGCTTGAACCTGTAATAAGAGTAAACATTAGGAAGAATTTTTCTTTTGTTATCTTTGAGAAACGCCAGGATATACTAGATATCATTTGCTTAGTTGAGTATTTCTCTGTTATATAGTACTTCTTTCTCACCGATAATACTATATTCGGGCAAAATTAACTCAGGCATGTCTTGCTATGCAATTATTGTCGGACAAGCATGTTCTATGTTGCAGAACAATTCTACAACTTTGTACCAAACCAGCCTCAGTTAATATGGATCGGGGGGAGCACTGGCGGACCTCCCCGGTGGGCAGGGTATGGCACCTGCCATACCTTAATTTTGAGCAAAAAAAGATTTATACGTATGCATCGATACAGAGGTTCCGCTGTTCATCGATCGCTAATAGAAAAGGCCGTGTCGTCGTCGACTCGTTCTTATGGGCCAACGCGGCCAGTGGCCTGATGGGCGATGAGTCACGGCTGGCCTGGCCAGGTTCGAGCATAGGCTTTTCTCTCGTCTCGAGTCTCGACCACTACTCGACCTCTCGACACGATGCTACGTGACAACCGTAGCGAGCAGCGGCGGCGGCTGGCCAGGTCGCCAGGAGCCCAGGAGGTAGGAACAGCGGCACCGCGACGGCGGCGCAAGCCGGGGCCTAGGCGCCTAGCGGCGGCTGGCCAGGGCGGCAGCACCGCGACAGCAAGCGACGGCGGCGCAAGCCGGGGCCTAGGCGCCTAGCGGCGGCGGCAGCAGCGATCCGGTAGTCCGGCCACTTCTGACTCCGGCGCAGCTCCGGCCATATTGCAAGAAAATGGAAAAGTAAGGAAAGAGAATAAAGGAAAGGGGAGGAGGTAATTTCTGAACTTTTTTGAATTTTTATAGCAAATTTAACAGTAGCGGTAGCTTGAAGCAGATTGTAGATTTGTAGTGACCGAATGGATGATATTTTAACAGTAGCTTAAAGCAGATTTGTCGCAAAATTTAACAGCAGCTTGAAGTCTTAAATTCAATGTGAATAAGCTTGCTAGACTCACAGAGATTTATCATGAGGATTTCTCAGATTATGAACGTGACCATATAGTTGATAACCTAGAGCTATTTTTTATCCATATGAGAAGAATTGAAGATTTTTGAGCTTGTCATGATATGGCAAGCCTAACTAAATAGATGGTTGAACTTGAAAGGCATGTTATGAGAAACGAGTGAGGATGGGCGGCTCTGGCGATTTGGGCAACGACGCCGGCGCCCCTGCTCCCTCCGCCTCCGCCCCCTCCGAGCCGGCCGGCGTGCCCCTCGTCCTGGCGCGGCCGCCGCCGCCCCTCCCCCCGCCCGCTCCGGCGCTGACCGCGTCCGCTGCGCCCTCCCCGCCCCGCTTCCGTTGGGCCAACTGCGCGGATGACGCGCCATTCCCGCCGCCCGCCTCCCCCAGCGTCCTCTCCGCCTCGGCCCCTCACTGCGCCATGGCGCCTCGCAGGGCTGGTGGCTCAGCCCCCCTCGTGCGGGGTTCTGTCGCCGCCTCGCGGGCGTCGCGGCCGCCGTCGACGCCCTCGAGCCTGCCTCGGGCGGTCGGGGCTAAAGGCCGGGCCTTGGATGGTGGCGCGGCTCGCCGCCGGCGCGGCCTCACCTGGGGCGTGGCTGGCCGCTCTGACCGGGGGGCCGCCCGCTCCTCCTGGTGTCGCCCGACGGCGGCGGCCCGGTCGGTGCCCCTCCTGCCCTCCGCGGCCATTTCTCCTCCTTCGGCGTCGGCGACCCCCTCGAGATGCTCCCCCTTCCGGCCATTTATTGCCTGCTTCGGGACGTCGGCCCTGCGGTTCTTTGCGCCACGCCCCCCTCTCGGCGTCCAGCCGGATCGTGCCGGCGGCGGCGGCGGCGCCTGCCCTGGGAGGGGATCCCCGTCGGATGAGGGTGAGTGCCCGCCCCGTGGGCCAGGCCGCCCTCGCTCCTGGGCTCCTGGGCCCCGGCCCATCCTTGCTTAGTGGCCCGTCGGCTGGCCTGCCCCCCCCTCCCCTGGGCCTTTCTGTTGATGGGCCGCTCGGTTGCCCTAGGCCCAGAGAGACCGTGCGCTCGATCTGGTTGCCTTGCGGTCTCCCTCGACCCTCAGTTCCCCCCTCCGCCGCCTCTTCTCGTTCCTCCGTCCCGATCCCCATTGGCGTCGGCTCGATCCCTCCCACTGTCCGACACCGCCCCGGCCCCCTCTCGCCTCCGGCGCCCTGCCCCTCCCCGCCGCCCGTGTCCCCCTCTGTTGGGGAACGTAGTAATTTCAAAATTTTCCTACGCACACGCAAGATCATGGTGATGGCATAGCAACGAGAGGGGAGAGTGTTGTCCACGTACCCTCGTAGACCGTAAGCGGAAACGTTAGCACAACGCGGTTGATGTAGTCGTACGTCTTCACGATCCGACCGATCCAAGCACCGAACGTACGGCACCTCCGAGTTCAGCACACGTTCAGCTCGATGACGATCCCCGGGCTCCGATCCAGCAAAGCTTCAGGGATGAGTTCCGTCAGCACGACGGCGTGGTGACGATGATGATGTTCTACCGGCGCAGGGCTTCGCCTAAACTCCGCGACGATATGACCGAGGTGGAATATGGTGGAGGGGGGCACCGCACACGGCTAAGGAACGATCCGTAGATCAACTTGTGTGTCTATGGGGTGCCCCCCCCGCCCCCGTATATAAAGGAGGGAGGGGGGAGGCCGGCCGGCCCTTGTGGGCGCGCCAGGAGGAGGAGTCCTCCTCCTAGTAGGAGTAGGACTCCTCCTTTCCTACTCCTACTAGGAGGGGAAAGGAAGGGGGAGAGGGGGGAAGGAAAGGGGGGGGCGCCGCCCCCCCCCTAGTCCAATTCGGACCAGAGGGAGAGGGGGCGTGCGGCCCTCCCTGGCCACCCCTCTCTCTTCCCACCAAGGCCCATGTGGCCCATTAACTCTCCGGGGGGGGTTCCGGTAACCCTCCGGCACTCCGGTTTTCTCCGAAATCACCCGGAACACTTCCGGTGTCCAAATATAGTCGTCCAATATATCAATCTTTATGTCTCGACCATTTCGAGACTCCTCGTCATGTCCGTGATCACATCCGGGACTCCGAACAAACTTCGGTACATCAAAACTTATAAACTCATAATAAAACTGTCATCGTAACGTTAAGCGTGCGGACCCTACGGGTTCGAGAACTATGTAGACATGACCTAGAACTATTCTCGGTCAATAACCAATAGCGGAACCTGGATGCCCATATTGGTTCCTACATATTCTACGAAGATCTTTATCGGTCAAACCGCATAACAACATACGTTGTTCCCTTTGTCATCGGTATGTTACTTGCCCGAGATTTGATCGTCGGTATCCAATACCTAGTTCAATCTCGTTACCGGCAAGTCTCTTTACTCGTTCCGTAATGCATCATTCCGTAACCAACTCATTTGGTCACATTGCTTGCAAGGCTTATAAAGATGTGCATTACCGAGAGGGCCCAGAGATACCTCTCCGACAATCGGAGTGACAAAACCTAATCTCGAAATACGCCAACTCAACATGTACCTTCGGAGACACCTGTAGTACTCCTTTATAATCACCCAGTTACGTTGTGACGTTTGGTAGTACCCAAAGTGTTCCTCCGGTAAACGGGAGTTGCATATTTCTCATAGTTATAGGAACATGTATAAGTCATGAAGAAAGCAATAGCAATATACTAAACGATCAAGTGCTAGGCTAACGGAATGGGTCATGTCAATCACATCATTCTTCTAATGATGTGATCCCATTAATCAAATGACAACACATGTCTATGGTTAGGAAACATAACCATCTTTGATTAATGAGCTAGTCAAGTAGAGGCATACTAGTGACTATATGTTTGTCTATGTATTCACACATGTATCATGTTTCCGGTTAATACAATTCTAGCATGAATAATAAACATTTATCATGATATGAGGAAATAAATAATAACTTTATTATTGCCTCTAGGGCATATTTCCTTCAGTCTCCCACTTGCACTAGAGTCAATAATCTAGATTACATAGTAATGATTCTAACACCCATGGAGTCTTGGTGCTGATCATGTTTTGCTCGTGAGAGTGGCTTAGTCAACGGGTCTGCAACATTCAGATCCGTATGTATCTTGCAAATCTCTATGTCTCCCACTTGGACTTGGTCCCGAATGGAATTGAAGCGTCTCTTGATGTGCTTGGTCCTCTTGTGAAATCTGGATTCCTTTGCCAAGGCAATTGCACCAGTATTGTCACAGAAGATTTTCATTGGTCCCGATGCACTAGGTATGACACCTAGATCGGAAATGAACTCCTTCATCCAGACTCCTTCATTTGCTGCTTCCGAAGCAGCTATGTACTCCGCTTCACATGTAGATCCCGCCACGACGCTTTGTTTAGAACTGCACCAACTTACAGCTCCACCGTTTAATAAAAACACGTATCCGGTTTGCGATTTAGAATCGTCCGGATCAGTGTCAAAGCTTGCATCGACGTAACCATTTACGACTAGCTCTTTGTCACCTCCATATACGAGAAACATATCCTTAGTCCTTTTCAGGTATTTCAGGATGTTCTTGACCGCTGTCCAGTGATCCACTCCTGGATTACTTTGGTACCTTCCTGCCAAGCTTATTGCTAAGCATACGTCAGGTCTGGTACACAGCATTGCATACATGATAGAGCCTATGGCTGAAGCATAGGGAACATCTTTCATTTTCTCTCTATCTTCTGCTGTGGTCGGGCATTGAGTTTGACTCAACTTCACACCTTGTAGTACGGGCAAGAACCCTTTCTTTGCCTGATCCATTTTGAACTTTTTCAAAATTTTATCAAGGTATGTGCTTTGTGAAAGTCCTATTAAGCGTCTTGATCTATCTCTATAGATCTTGATGCCCAATATGTAAGCAGCTTCA
This sequence comes from Triticum aestivum, assembly GCF_018294505.1. Taxonomy (NCBI): domain Eukaryota; kingdom Viridiplantae; phylum Streptophyta; class Magnoliopsida; order Poales; family Poaceae; genus Triticum; species Triticum aestivum. Next base: position 720,507,374 of record NC_057798.1, on the reverse strand, counting down.
CCGAGGTCTTTCATTGAAAAACTTTTATTCAAGTATCCCTTTATGCTATCCAGAAATTCTATATCATTTCCAATTAATAATATGTCATCTACATATAATATCAGAAATGCTACAGAGCTCCCACTCACTTTCTTGTAAATACAGGCTTCTCCAAAAGTCTGTATAAAACCATATGCTTTGATCACACTATCAAAGCGTTTATTCCAACTCCGAGATGCTTGCACCAGTCCATAAATGGAACGCTGGAGCTTGCACACTTTGTTAGCACCTTTTGGATCTACAAAACCTTCTGGCTGCATCATATACAACTCTTCTTCCAGAAATCCATTCAAGAATGCAGTTTTGACATCCATTTGCCAAATTTCATAATTATGAAATGCAGCAATAGCTAACATGATTCGGACAGACTTAAGCATCGCTACGGGTGAGAAAGTCTCATCGTAGTCAACTCCTTGAACTTGTCGAAAACCTTTCGCAACAAGTCGAGCTTTATAGACAGTTACATTACCATCAGCGTCAGTCTTCTTCTTAAAGATCCATTTATTCTCAATTGCTTGCCGATCATCGGGCAAGTCAACCAAAGTCCATACTTTGTTTTCATACATGGATCCCATCTCAGATTTCATGGCCTCTAGCCATTTTGCGGAATCTGGGCTCATCATCGCTTCCTCATAGTTCGTAGGTTCATCATGGTCAAGCAACATGACTTCCAGAATTGGATTACCGTACCACTCTGGTGCGGATCTTACTCTGGTAGACCTACGAGGTTCAGTAGAAACTTGATCTGAAGTTTCATGATCAATATCATTAGCTTCCTCACTAATTGGTGTAGTTGTCACAGGAACCGGTTCTTGTGATGAACTACTTTCCAATAAGGGAGTAGATACAGTTATCTCATCAAGTTCTACTTTCCTCCCACTCACTTCTTTCGAGAGAAACTCCTTCTCTAGAAAGGATCCGATTTTAGCAACGAAAATCTTGCCCTCAGATCTGTGATAGAAGGTGTACCCAATAGTCTCTTTTGGGTATCCTATGAAGACACATTTCTCCGATTTGGGTTCGAGCTTATCTGGTTGAAGTTTCTTCACATAAGCATCGCAGCCCCAAACTTTAAGAAACGACAACTTTGGTTTCTTGCCAAACCACAGTTCATAAGGCGTCGTCTTAACGGATTTTGATGGTGCCCTATTTAACGTGAATGCGGCCGTCTCTAAAGCATAACCCCAAAACGATAGCGGTAAATCAGTAAGAGACATCATAGATCGCACCATATCTAGTAAAGTACGATTACGACGTTCGGACACACCATTTCGTTGTGGTGTTCCGGGTGGCGTGAGTTGCGAAACTATTCCGTGTTGTTTCAAGTGTAGACCAAACTCGTAACTCAAATATTCTCCTCCACGATCAGATCGTAGAAATTTTATTTTCCTGTTACGATGATTTTCTACTTCACTCTGAAATTCTTTGAACTTTTCAAATGTTTCAGACTTGTGTTTCATCAAGTAGATATACCCATATCTGCTCAAATCATCTGTGAAGGTGAGAAAATAACGATATCCGCCGCGAGCCTCAACATTCATTGGACCACAAACATCAGTATGTATGATTTCCAACAAATCAGTTGCTCGCTCCATAGTTCCGGAGAACGGCGTTTTAGTCATCTTGCCCATGAGGCACGGTTCGCAAGTACCAAGTGATTCATAATCAAGTGATTCCAAAATCCCATCAGTATGGAGTTTCTTCATGCGCTTTACACCGATATGACCTAAACGGCAGTGCCACAAATAAGTTGCACTATCATTATTAACTCTGCATCTTTTGGTTTCAACACTATGAATATGTGTATCACTACTATCGAGATTCAATAAAAATAGACCACTCTTCAAGGGTGCATGACCATAAAAGATATTACTCATATAAATAGAACAACCATTATTCTCTGATTTAAATGAATAACCGTCTCGCATCAAACAAGATCCAGATATAATGTTCATGCTTAACGCTGGCACCAAATAACAATTATTTAGGTCTAAAACTAATCCCGATGGTAGATGTAGAGGTAGCGTGCCGACCGCGATCACATCGACTTTGGAACCATTTCCCACGCGCATCGTCACCTCGTCCTTAGCCAATCTTCGCTTAATCCGTAGTCCCTGTTTCGAGTTGCAAATATTAGCAACAGAACCAGTATCAAATACCCAGGTGCTACTGCGAGCATTAGTAAGGTACACATCAATAACATGTATATCACATATACCTTTGTTCACTTTGCCATCCTTCTTATCCGCCAAATACTTGGGGCAGTTCCGCTTCCAGTGTCCAGTCTGCTTGCAGTAGAAGCACTCAGTTTCAGGCTTAGGTCCAGACTTGGGTTTCTTCTCTTGAGCAGCAACTTGCTTGCTGTTCTTTTTGAAGTTCCCCTTCTTCTTCCCTTTGCCCTTTTTCTTGAAACTGGTGGTCTTGTTAACCATCAACACTTGATGCTCCTTCTTGATTTCTACCTCCGCGGCTTTTAGCATCGCGAAGAGCTCGGGAATAGTCTTGTTCATCCCTTGCATATTATAGTTCATCACGAAGCTCTTGTAGCTTGGTGGCAGTGATTGAAGAATTCTGTCAATGACACTATCATCAGGAAGATTAACTCCCAGTTGAATCAAGTGATTATTATACCCAGACATTTTGAGTATATGTTCACTGACAGAACTATTCTCCTCCATCTTGCAGCTATAGAACTTATTGGAGACTTCATATCTCTCAATCCGGGCATTTGCTTGAAATATTAACTTCAACTCCTGGAACATCTCATATGCTCCATGACGTTCAAAACGTCGTTGAAGACCCGGTTCTAAGCCGTAAAGCATGGCACACTGAACTATCGAGTAGTCATCAGCTTTGCTCTGCCAGACGTTCTTAACGTCGTCAGTTGCATCAGCAGCAGGCCTGGCACCCAGCGGTGCTTCCAGGACGTAACTTTTCTGTGCAGCAATGAGGATAATCCTCAGGTTACGGACCCAGTCCGTGTAATTGCTACCATCATCTTTCAACTTTGCTTTCTCAAGGAACGCATTAAAATTCAACGGAACAACAGCACGAGCCATCTATCTACAAACAAACATAGACAAGCAAAATACTATCAGGTACTAAGTTCATGATAAATTTAAGTTCAATTAATCATATTACTTAAGAACTCCCACTTAGACAGACATCTCTCTAGTCATCTAAGTGATCACGTGATCCAAATCAACTAAACCATGTCCGATCATCACGTGAGATGGAGTAGTTTCAATGGTGAACATCACTATGTTGATCATATCTACTATATGATTCACGCTCGACCTTTCGGTCTCCGTGTTCCGAGGCCATATCTGTATATGCTAGGCTCGTCAAGTATGACCTGAGTATTCCGCGTGTGCAACTGTTTTGCACCCGTTGTATTTGAACGTAGAGCCTATCACACCCGATCATCACGTGGTGTCTCAGCACGAAGAACTTTCGCAACGGTGCATACTCAGGGAGAACACTTCTTGATTATTAGTGAGAGATCATCTTAAAATGCTACCGTCAATCAAAGCAAGATAAGATGCATAAAGGATAAACATCACATGCAATCAATATAAGTGATATGATATGGCCATCATCATCTTGTGCTTGTGATCTCCATCTTCGAAGCACCGTCGTGATCACCATCGTCACCGGCGCGACACCTTGATCTCCATCGTAGCATCGTTGTCGTTACGCCATCTATTGCTTCTACGACTATCGCTACCGCTTAGTGATAAAGTAAAGCAATTACAGGGCGTTTGCATTTCATACAATAAAGCGACAACCATATGGCTCCTGCCAGTTGCCGATAACTTCGGTTACAAAACATGATCATCTCATACAATATAATATAGCATCACGTCTTGACCATATCACATCACAACATGCCCTGCAAAAACAAGTTAGACGTCCTCTACTTTGTTGTTGCAAATTTTACGTGGCTGCTACGGGCTTTAGCAAGAACCGTTCTTACCTACGCATAAAAACCACAACGATAGTTCGTCAAGTTGGTGCTGTTTTAACCTTCGCAAGGACCGGGCGTAGCCACACTCGATTCAGCTAAAGTGAGAGAGACAGACACCCGCCAGCCACCTTTAAGCACGAGTGCTCGTAACGGTGAAACCAGTCTCGCGTAAGCGTACGCGTAATGTCGGTCCGGGCCGCTTCATCTCACAATACCGCCGAACCAAAGTATGACATGCTGGTAAGCAGTATGACTTGTATCGCCCACAACTCACTTGTGTTCTACTCGTGCATATAACATCAACGCATAAAACCTAGGCTCGGATGCCACTGTTGGGGAACGTAGTAATTTCAAAAAATTTCCTACGCACACGCAAGATCATGGTGATGGCATAGCAACGAGAGGGGAGAGTGTTGTCCACGTACCCTCGTAGACCGTAAGCGGAAGCGTTAGCACAACGCGGTTGATGTAGTCGTACGTCTTCACGATCCGACCGATCCAAGCACCGAACGTACGGCACCTCCGAGTTCAGCACACGTTCAGCTCGATGACGATCCCCGGGCTCCGATCCAGCAAAGCTTCGGGGATGAGTTCCGTCAGCACGACGGCGTGGTGACGATGATGATGTTCTACCGGCGCAGGGCTTCGCCTAAACTCCGCGACGATATGACCGAGGTGGAATATGGTGGAGGGGGCACCGCACACGGCTAAGGAACGATCCGTAGATCAACTTGTGTGTCTATGGGGTGCCCCCCCCGCCCCCGTATATAAAGGAGGGAGGGGGGAGGCCGGCCGGCCCTTGTGGGCGCGCCAGGGAGGAGTCCTCCTCCTAGTAGGAGTAGGACTCCTCCTTTCCTACTCCTACTAGGAGGGGAAAGGAAGGGGGAGAGGGAGGAAGGAAAGAGGGGGGCGCCGCCCCCCCTCCTAGTCCAATTCGGACCAGAGGGAGAGGGGGCGCGCGGCCCTCCCTGGCCGCCCCTCTCTCTTCCCACCAAGGCCCATGTGGCCCATTAACTCTCCGGGGGGGGGGGTTCCGGTAACCCTCCGGCACTCCGGTTTTCTCCGAAATCACCCGGAACACTTCCGGTGTCCGAATATAGTCGTCCAATATATCAATCTTTATGTCTCGACCATTTCGAGACTCCTCGTCATGTCCGTGATCACATCCGGGACTCCGAACAAACTTCGGTACATCAAAACTTATAAACTCATAATAAAACTGTCATCGTAACGTTAAGCGTGCGGACCCTACGGGTTCGAGAACTATGTAGACATGACCTAGAACTATTCTCGGTCAATAACCAATAGCGGAACCTGGATGCCCATATTGGTTCCTACATATTCTACGAAGATCTTTATCGGTCAAACCGCATAACAACATACGTTGTTCCCTTTGTCATCGGTATGTTACTTGCCCGAGATTTGATCGTCGGTATCCAATACCTAGTTCAATCTCGTTACCGGCAAGTCTCTTTACTCGTTCCGTAATGCATCATTCCGTAACCAACTCATTTGGTCACATTGCTTGCAAGGCTTATAAAGATGTGCATTACCGAGAGGGCCCAGAGATACCTCTCCGACAATCGGAGTGACAAAACCTAATCTCGAAATACGCCAACTCAACATGTACCTTCGGAGACACCTGTAGTACTCCTTTATAATCACCCAGTTACGTTGTGACGTTTGGTAGTACCCAAAGTGTTCCTCCGTTAAACGGGAGTGGCATATTTCTCATAGTTATAGGAAAATGTATAAGTCATGAAGAAAGCAATAGCAATATACTAAACGATCAAGTGCTAGGCTAACGGAATGGGTCATGTCAATCACATCATTCTTCTAATGATGTGATCCCATTAATCAAATGACAACACATGTCTATGGTTAGGAAACATAACCATCTTTGATTAATGAGCTAGTCAAGTAGAGGCATACTAGTGACTATATGTTTGTCTATGTATTCACACATGTATCATGTTTCCGGTTAATACAATTCTAGCATGAATAATAAACATTTATCATGATATGAGGAAATAAATAATAACTTTATTATTGCCTCTAGGGCATATTTCCTTCATCCCAGTCGTGCCACCCCATGCCGCAGGAATGGGGCGATGGGGCGGTTCGGTCCAAGCATCGGGCAGGCGACCGCCAGGACAGCTCGCGCCCCTCCCCCGACTCCCTGAGGCGCGAAGACGAGCTCCGTCGAGAGCTCAGGGAGCTGCGGGAGGGCCGCCGCTCTCCGCCCCGCCGCTCTCCGTCACGCCGGGAGGGCCAGGGTCATTCCTGCTCCCCTCGTCCGGCCACCTCGGGTGACTGGCATGCGCGCCGGCTCTCCCCGTCCCCTCCTCCGCGCCGGGGACGTTCGCCCTCTCCTTCCCGACCTGCTCGGCCTGCCTCTCCCCGCGCTCCGGCTCACCCGCCGTTCGATGCTCCCCGCCGCTATGTGCCGCCCCATGCGGCCGCGGTCGCGCCCTCGGCCCCGGCCACGGGTGGTGGCGCTGCGCGGGGACGTCCAGGTCCGGCCAAGAAGAAGAAACGCCGGGGTGCCCGCGGCGTCCCGCCCGTGCCTCCCTTGGCGGCCCCGGGCTCCTCCACCACCCCCGGGCCCGTCTCCGGCCTTCCCCGCCCCCCTGCTTCAACTGTGGAGTGGGGGGCCACTCTCAGGTCAACTGTGTCAACCCCCAGTGCTGCTACCTCTGCAAGGATCCGGGACACCCCGCTCTCCTGTGTCCCGAAAGACCGGTGGTGTCGGAGCTCATGATGTATGGCCATGGCATCAAGGGGCTTGGCTTCTTCCACCTGGAGGTCCCTGAGGTCCCGCCACCTTCGCCGACCCTCCAGGCGGTCGTCACTATGGTGGACGGGGTGGCCTCCCCCGAGATGATCGAGGCGGAGCTGAACCACCTCTACCGCCGCCAGTGGGACTGGGTGGTCACCCCCTCCGCTGGCCACATCTTCACCGTCATCTTCCCCGACTCTGTCAGCTACGGCTACACGACCCGCAGTGGTCGGATCACGCTCGCTCTTAACCAGCTGGTCGTCGACATTTCCGAGCCGGTTCTTGATGCCCAGGCGGCGGCCGTTCTCGACACCGCTTGGATCCTTGTAGCCGGCCTTCCTGACATTGCGCGGTCTGAGCTTGTCATCCGCTAGATGTCCTGCCTCCTGGGCAAGGTAGTGGTGGTCGATGAGCTCTTGCTACGCAAAGAGGAGGAGGTTCGGGTCAAGGTCAAGTGCCTCAACTCCTCCAAGCTCCGCACCACCATCCGCGTTTTCTTCAACGACCAGGGCTTCGACCTCAGGATCTCCCCTGAGCCTCCCAACCACGTCGGCTGCCCCCGCTCCTTGGATGCCGGCCTCCCTGGGGGTAACCCGGGGGCTGACGGAGACTACCGTGGTCGTCACCATGCTCGCTCGCACCACTCCGACGATGAGGGGGGATCGGAGGACTCCCGCTCCCCTTCTGGCTCTCGGCGACCCTCTGGTTCCCGCGGCGTATTCCTCTGAGGAGAGCGACATCTCCAGTGTCGGCCTGGTCGTCTGCCCGGCTTCTTCCCCGCGCTCTCCCTCTTCGGCGGTTCTTGTCTCACTGGGTCCGGAGTTGGCCCCCCTCCTGGCTGCCACTCCGGAGTCCGGTCTGCTGCTGCCCGAGCAGTCGGCTCCCCCTGAGGTGGCTGTAGCCCTGGGGGCTGACGCCCACCCCTCGGCGTCCCCCCTCGCGGCCGCTCAGCCTCCTCCCCCCGAGGCCCTCCCGTCTCTGCTGCTCCCTCCCTCGGCTCTGACCCCGACCATCCTCAGCTGCGTCGGGCCCGCTCTCCTGGCCTCTCCCTCTGGAGACCTGACCATGGATGGGGCGGCCAGGGTGACCACTCCCGTGGCCGCCCAGCCACCTCCTCCTCGGTCTGCGGCTTACTCTCGCCGTGGCTGGTCGGCTTCCTCCCCGGTGACGGCGTCTTGTCGGAGTGCGCAGCTGGATGCTGCCCATCCCGAGGGCAGTCCGGCTCTGCCCATCTCAGAGCGGGCGGAAATCTGGGCTGCTGCGTGGAACCTGGAGCCAGGTACGCCCACCGCCCCCCCCCCCCTCGGCCTCATCTTGCTCCTTCTCTGCTCTCGAGTCGATCCCTCTTGGCAACCTCATGAAGGTGGCCTCGGATTCTGCGATAATTTTTCGGGGGGAATCTGGTCCCCCCCTTAGTTCAGATTGCGGCGATCCGCACCCGGGAGATCCTGGATAGGAGGCTCGCGGAGGCCCGTGCGGGTCTCCTCTTGCCCCCTGTACCTCCCCCTGCTGGGGAGAACACTCTTCCGTCGGGGCCGCGGCAGATCGGTCCCCCTCCCCCGGTGGGTGAGACCGAAATCCGGGGCCGCACCCGCTCTCGCACTGCGGCCCTCCGTGCCCAAAGTGCTTCTCGTGTTCTGGGGTCAAGCAGCCCCCCAATGGCACCTTAATGCGTGCTCTGTTCTGGAACATCCGCGGTTTCGGCCATGATGGCCGACGCCGCCAACTCATCGAGTACATGCGTGATGAACACATTGACATTGTTGCCATCCAAGAGACCATGCGCCTTGAATTTTCACTTCCTGAACTCGACCGTCTAAGCTCCCACCTCTTTGCGTGGCATTGGCTCCCTTCTAGTGGGAGCGCCGGCCACTCGGGTGGCATCCTTTTAGGCGTAAAGGATGCCACCTTTGAGGTGGGCAGCATGGATCGAGGGGAGTTCTTCGTGAGCATGGAGCTCTTCGAGAGGTCTCTCAACTTCAAGTGGGAGGTCATCATTGTCTACAGGCCCGCAGACCATAGTCGGTCTGCCGCCTTCCTCGAGGAGCTCCACCGGAAGATTTCCTCGGCCCCCCTCCCAGTGGTGGTTGGTGGCGATTTCAACCTCCTCCGTGTGGCGGAGGACAAGTGCAATGCCAATGTTTGCTTTGCCCGGATGCAGATGTTCAATGACTTCATTGCCGACCTTGCCCTCCGCGAGATTGATCGGATTGGCGCCAGATTCACCTGGACCAACCGGCAAGCCTCCCCGACCCAGTTCGTCCTGGACCGGGTCCTAGTGTCCCCGGATTGGGACCTCCACTGCCCCTTAGCTTCCCTCCGCGCCATCACCAGGATTGGCTCGGACCACGTCCCCCTTCTCCTCTCTTCTGCGGACGAGCGTCCCCCAGTCCCCCCCAATTCCGGTTCGAGACGTTCTGGCTCCCTCAAACCGGTTTCATTGAGGCGGTTGGCACTCGGTGGATCGAGGCTCGCTCCCACCCCCTTGCCCCCCCCCCCTCGGCCATTGACTCATGGCACTTCTGCGCGAAGCGGGCCCGTCAGCTCATGAAGGGGTGGGGGGCTAATCTGGGACGCGACCTTCATGATCGTAAGAAGTCATTGTTATCAGCAATCCAGGCCCTTGACCTGCGCGCGGATTCTGTGGGGCTTTCTCCGGATGAGTGGCTGTCCCGGTACGACCTGGAAGACCAGCTCTCTGTGATCTATACCGATGAGGAGGCCTATTGGCGCCTCCGGGGGGCTCAGAAGTGGGTCTTGAAGGGCGATGCGAATACGGCATACTTCCAGGCCATTGCCAACGGCCGCCGTAGGCGCAATACCATCCCCCTCTTGTGGGAGGGGGAGACTCTTCTGTAGTCCCCCCACGACATTCGGTCCCACGTTGACGGTTTCTATAGATCTCTGTTCTTCGCCGCTCCTCGGAGCGGCCTTTCTCTCGCCCACGATTGTTGGGCCGGGTCCCAGTTGGTTTCTGAGGCGGAGAACGCGGCCCTGACGGCCCCTTTCTTCGAGCAGGAGGTTTGGGAGGCCATTAAGGGCATGAACTCCTCCTCTGCACCAGGACCGGATGGCCTTCCCGTGAGATTCTTCCAGGCCTTCTGGAACATGATTAAACCAGAGGTCATGGCTATCTTCGACGAGTTCTACGTTGGCTCCATTGACCTCGGGCGACTCAACTACGGGATCATCTCGCTCATCCCGAGGTTGCCGGGGCGTCTGACATTCGTCAGTTTCGGCCGATTACGGTCATCAACGTCATCTTCAGGATCCTGGCTAAAGGGTACGCCAATGGGGTGACCCTGCTAGCTGACCATGTCACGCACCCCAACCAGTCCGATTTCATTAAGGGCCGGTACATCCTAGATGGGTCCTAGTCCTTCATGAAGTCCTCCATGAGGTCCGCTCCAAAAACCTCAAGGCGGTCTTTCTGAAGATTGACTTTCATAAAGCCTACGACACAGTTAGCTGGCCCTTCCTTAGGGAGGTCCTTCTTCGGAAGGGCTTTGACGACCGGTGGATTACTCGTGTCATGCAAATGGTCACGTGCGGTCGTACTGCCGTGAACATCAACTGCGAGATTGGCCCTTTCTTCCGCACCCTATGTGGGGTCAGACAAGGCGATCCTTTCTCCCCGTTCTTGTTCAATATGGTCGTGGACGCGCTAGCATCCATCCTTGATAAGGCAAAAGCCGCGGGCCATATCCGTGGGATCACCCCCCACCTTGTCGGGGGCTCTGGGATATCCATTCTCCAGTATGCCGACGACACTATCATTATGGTTGAAGGCTCGGAGAACGATATCGCCAACCTCAAGTTCCTCCTTCTCTGCGTCCAACAGATGTCGGGTCTCAAGATCAATTTCGACAAGAGCGATGTGATGGTGATGGGATACCCCCCCCCCCCGCCGAGTCTTTGGCCATCGCCAACAGGCTTAGTTGCCGCATGGGCACGTTTCCCACTACTTACTTGGGGACGCCCATTAGTGACTCCAGGCTTACCGTCGCAGACTTGCGCCCTTCCATGGCCAAGCTTCAAACCCGCGTCGAACCCTGGCAGGGGCGGTGGCTGTCCAAAGCTGCCCGGACTATTCTCATCAATTCTTCTCTCTCCAGCCTCCTCTTGTTCCAAATGAGCTTCTACAGCCTCCACAAGACCCTTCACAAGGAGATCTCCAAGATCCAGTCCCGCTTTTACTGGGCGGGCGAAAAGGAGAAGCAGAAATACCATATGGTCAGCTGGCCTGACATTTGCAAGCCTCGGGAGCAAGGGGGGATTGGCATCATGTGCTCTAAACGGATGAACATTGCCCTCCTCTCCCGCTGGCTCTGGCAAATCTCGCAGGGGCACGGTGGTCTCTGGCTTGACATCATCCGGAACAAATACCTGCGTGGACAGCCTCTCGCCTTCTGCCAGAAGTCTGGTGGCTCTCAGTTCTGGCAGTCGATCGTCCAGCTTCTTCCGGTCCTCCGTATCGGGACGTCCATCTCGGTGGGAGCTGGAACCTCGACGTTGTTCTGGTTTAATCGGTGGGCTGGGGACACCCCCTTTGCGGCGCGCTTCCCTGGTCTTTTCTCCATCTTCATTGACCCCGGGATCTCCGTTGATAGGGCCCTTCTTGACTTAGGGCGCCTTGCTTTCCGGCGGGCCTTTGGTCCAATGGAATCCGCCGCCTGGCGTGAGTTACTCGACTGTATTGCTCTCCACGAACCCTCGCTGGGTGGTGGGCCTGACCTAGTTCGGTGGCGCCTCGAACCCTCGGGCCAATTCTCCACCAAATCTCTCTACCTGGCCATCGCACCTTCTGCCGCCCCCCTCCCTCTCTCGATGGTTTGGTCCATCCGCTTGCCGCTGAAGATCTTTATCTTCATGTGGCAATGGATTCATGGCCGGATCCCGTCCGGGGTGGAGGTACGCAAGCGCAATGGCCCGGGCACTGGCCTCTGCCCGCTCTGTGGAGTTCCCGAAGACTCGAACCACATTTTCTTCTCCTGCGTGTCCGCCCAGTTCCTCTGGAGCTTCTTTCGTGAAGTAGTCGGCGGGAATTGGTGCCACACCAACTTCCCTGACTTATTTGACAAGCTCCAGTCGTCCCACGTGCCTTCTCGCCACATTAGGTGGCTTGAGATTGGGGTCCTCGCCTGGACCCTCTGGATTGTTCGCAATAAGCTCGTGATTTAGCGCACTCCTCTTCATCGGTCCACTGACTCTCTATTCAAACTCTCGGGTTTCTTGCAGCTTTGGCGGCCGCTTAGCCGCCCCCCGGACCGCGACGCCATCTCAGCCTTCATCGCCGACCTCCGATCGATGGCCGCCCGCCTGTCACCGCCGCCCCCGCCACCTTCCGCCAGAGCCGGACTAGACTCTTCTTCATCCGGCCTTTGCTGCGTTTTATATTTTTTGTTTGGGCTTGTTGAGCTGTGCCCTCAGCAGAACATGTGTACTTGCTCGTGAGACTTGGGTGCGTGTGTGTGTGGACTTGACTCTGTTTGTATGTCCTTGGCGGTTGCTTTATTTATAAAGCGGGGCGAAAGCCTTTTTCGGTAAAGGCATGTTATGTTTCCTGCTGTTTGTCGCCTCATTGAGTTGGCATTGCTACTACCTATAGCGATGGCAACAGTTGAAAATCATCAAGACTGAGTTGCGCAGCAAGATGTCTGATGGCTAGCTTAATGACTTGATGGTGTGTCACATTGAGCGAGAGATCTTCAAAAGTATTGATCTTGATAAAATTAAGGAAGATTTTTAGAAGAAGGGTAGGGCATTGCCATTGCGTGGGTCTTCTAGACGCCATTAAAAGCTTCATTATTGGTATGTTTTAGGTTGTTTTTCTATTGAAACATGTCTATATTTTCATTGTATTTGGTTATTGGTTTGTAGTGAGCATTCGCAGTGTGTATTGAATCATTTGATTCGCATAAAAAAATTCTAGTGAGACTTCGCCCCACCTTAAAAAAATTTCGTGGTCCGCCTCTGGGGGGGGAGTACATGACTTCCACTGGGATTGACAAAACAATCTATACATTACTAAGCTGAGTTGGAACAAACAAACAGTTATTGTGAAGAAAATGCATTATTTAAGATCCTTGAAAACCTCTAGGATATGCACTTAGCAATGTCGTATTTGATGTTGCAAGACCAGCAGTACCTCCCAAGAAACCCGGTAACTTTAGCAAGAACATTCACATACTATTGAGATAAGTTCCAGAAGCATCAGAAGGGTTATCCACAAATTCTATATCTGCGATGTACAAAAATAACAAAACTGACAACAAAGCATATATATCATTGTGACATCTTGATGATTAAAAGGGGAAGAGATGCCGGGAAACACTAACTGGAGGATAATTGTCCCACCCAGAAGGCAGTTCCCCTGAAATTATGCTATTGCACCACATCTTTGCATTGCGCATACTCTGCAAACTCTGCATTCCATTCAGCTTCGAGAGATGCACCCTGATCAGTATGGTGACTTGCCAATGCCTGTAGGGTTGCTTATTTGACTGAACTTATGTGGATTTCTTTTCTTAATTTCAATCATACTCTATTCTTATGTCATAATTTTGGTTTCAGATTTACGTTGTCGATGTCATACAAAAATAAAGTCTCTACTGCCGGAAAAAAATCAACAAGTTATTTAAAACTGAAAGTAGCATTAGCATTATCCAAACAGTACTATTCTGTCTTGCAAGCGCCATCTCAGAATATACACTCGCGATTTCCATATATGTACTATTCACAAAAATGTGGACTGAAAATGGAGAATATGTATTCCTAGACATAATCAAGTATGCAAGTTTCAGATGTGATGTTATAGAGCTGAATGTTTCCCTCTTGGTTTGAACTAGAATAAGCTGGAATAAGCTGCCCCTACCCAGCTTATTCTAGAAGCCCCACCAAATTTATTTTTTTAGAAGCCTACTAGTCAAGTCTTAATTAGTAGGCTTCTAAAAAAATAAATTTGGTTGGGTTTCTAGAATAAACTGGGCAGGGGGCAGCTTATTCTATCTATTAAGAATAAAAGAACTGGCCCTTAATATTGTAGCGTACATACAACAGAAAACAGAATCATGGGTGCTGTTTTTTTCTATCTATTACAGTGAATACATATTATTGTTCTTGTATTTTACCCTGTATACTTATTTACTGAGGACAACAGGCATCAGAAATATAGATTAGCATTCCCCTTGTCATTATCTACCACACCAGCCATATGGGTTGATGACTTATTACTTCACTATAGAAGGATATCAGTTATGAATTTATAGCTGAGAGTGAATTTTGATAATATAAAATGATCAAGCTAATGTAATATACACAAATTATTTGATCATCCAGCGAACCAACTTCAGAGTTTAGAGTAATAGATAATGCATAACCCATCTTTTTTCCAGTATGCTCACAAAATGAAAATGTTTTCTTCAGAATAGGTTACCAAATTTTCCTCAAAATTGATCATCCAATGCCCGATAATCATTTAAACTTATGCGGACATATCTTAGCATTTACATGGTAGAAATATTTCGTCGAACAAATTTGACATATATAGCAGTATAAGAAAAGAAACATAAGGTCTTGTATGAATTTCTCATAAAAACCATCGACTGCTATTGCTTCTCCTGATTTACCAAAATGCATAACTATCTATGCACAAAGAGGGTAAAATTACATGTACACTGTAGTGTAAGTTTTCGCCCCCACTGAGGATTAGCTAGTTTCTGGAATCGACAACACGTGCAACCCTTTAATCAAGTCGTGGAACCAACATCACCCGCAACGCTTGAATCAAATCAGGTCATTAATGTGGTCGGACATGGTCGGACTGAGCGGAGGCATGGGGATGGACGACGTCGGCAGAGGCCACCTTGCCAGATTGTTCTAGAGGCTTCCTTTTTTAATTGCTCAACAATGAAATTGTGGGAGATAGGAATGAACGAGGGAATGTCTTATCTGCAAATGTGGAGAGAGGCGCGGGTATCTTTTTATAAAATTATCATAGTTTGCTTTCTATTTGCCAGATATAGATCGGACGGTCTATATTGCAAAATGGCAGGCACACCAACATCACCAACTCAGTTTTTTATAAGAGTAGTGATGCTCACCTAATAAAAATATAATAGGGTTCAATCTTTAGGTTCAATCTTGCGGTGTCCTTTTCCAGTGACAGTAGGGGCAGCAAGATACATATTGTATTGTTTTCATCGAGGATAAAAAGATGGGGTTTTCATCATATTGCTTGAGTTAATTCCTCTACATCATGTCATCTTACTTAATGCGTTACTTTGTTCTTCATGAACTTAATAGTCTAGATGCAGATAGGAGTCGATCGATGTGTGGAGTAATAGTAGTAGATGCAGAATCGTTTCGGTCTACTTGACACGGACGTGATGCCTATGTTCATGATCATTGCCTTAAATATCGTCATAATTATGCGCTCTTCTATCAATTGCTCGACAGTAATTTGTTCACCCGCCGTATTATTTGCTATCTGAGAGAAGCCACTAGTAAAATCTATGGCTCCCGGGTCTCTTTTCCATTATATTAAGTCTTTTTTTCATCATATTAGTTTTCGATCTATTATTTTGCAATCTGTTACTTTCCGATCTATAAACCAATACCAAAAATATTTACCTTACCATTTATCTATAAACCTATGGCCCCCAGATCATTAATGTGGACTTCAGTGAGAAACCCTTCAATTGTCCCTGCAGTCTGCAGCATTCTCACTTTGTGCAGACTTACAAAATATGAGATCAACCGCACTGGAATTTCGGCGCATGTCGGCGTCGATGGCAGCGGCAGGTTCACCAGTAACCGCTGCGGAATTTGGTGCCTGGATCATGGTTTCATGGAAGTAGTTGCAAGACCAGAAAATAAGAGAAAGGGGTAAACAGGCGTTGAACCATTTGGTCGAACAGCTACCAGACGGACCTCACCTTGACGATTTCGTTTTGAGTCCGCGAGCCCACGCAGCCAGAGGCCGGAGCACCAAAGAGTGCAGCGGGTAGCTGCCTGCAGGGCCTTCAGTTCAGTGAGCGAGCGGCATGCCTGTGGGGTAGCAGCAGAGATGTTCACGGCGGAGCGGCTCTCGGCCGAGCGGCGGAGTCGGCGCGTCAGAGGTCAGTTGGACGGGATGTGGAGGAGGGGCGAGCCGGTGTGTTTAAGATCCCATCCTACAGTAGTATCTCTCACGGATACACTTAGGCCCTGTATAACGGCAGGTGCTTACACAGGTGCCATGGAAAAAAATCTGAGTTTTTTTTTTTTGCATAGATTAGATTGCATGAGTGCTTAAAAAGGAGGTAGAAACAAAGTTTTGCTTCGGTGCCAGCCGGTGCTTGGTGGAAACAACTGCCCCCATCTAGTCAGGGGTGCTTCACCCTGATGCCTCCATCGACAAATAGAAAAGGACGAGGCCAGTCTATGCATGTGAGCAACAGAGCGCCTCTGCGTTGAAGAGGATGGGTGCCAGTGTAGATGCTACGTGAATGTCAAAGCTGCCTAGGCATCACATATGAAGCACTCTGCATCGGGGAGCAAAGAATTTTTTCAAACGCAACGCACGTAGCACCCTGTCGAGGCATCCTGCGTTGTACAAGGCCTTATATGGCATGTTTGGCTACCTGCACAACTCCAACAAGGTCTGCGGGATGCAGTTTTTTCTTTTCTTTCGTTCTTGGGTTGTTTGATTGCGTGCAAGCACTATTTAGCCTGCATGACAAGGTGACTAAACATCTCAGGCTTGGTTATGGAGGAACGCCCAAATTGACCATTGCGAGTCAGGCCCGAGCGGTTTTCCATGTGTTTGTTGTAATCATCCTTTAATATATTTTTTCCGGCTTCAATTCGATAAATGCTCTACATAAAAGAATGCACAAAAATGTGTGGTTCCATTTAAACGATCGGTTTTCAGATTCATGGACCGTAAATCTTTCATTTCGTGTTAATGTTTGGAGGTTTTTCCAAATGAATTTTCGGTAAAATCTTCACACCCGGTAGATCGCTTGAAATTTTCTTTCACAACTAGATCCATCTTGCAGATTCACAAGACTTTCTTGTTGCATGTTTTCTATTTCAACGATAGTAGAGGGGTAGACCTACATATTTCTCATGGACTGTACATGCATATGTGTGGTCTATTTTAGTGACTCCTTAATCGCCTTCATCTAGTCCTGCTACGTTGGCGCCATCATCCGCATCGTTCCTCTTGGCCTCCATATCATGCGTCCTACCATATTGTCGTTACCGCCCACGTCGTTCCACTCAGCCTTATCTCCTGCACCCTACTACACTGGCACCTCTCAGCCTCCTCTCGTGCATCCTACTACACTGGCGCCACCTCCAGCGTCTTTCCTCTCACCCTCCTCCCTCGCGTGACGCGTCCTACTACACTGACACCGCCATGGCATGCACACTGCATTCTCTTCCCTGTCCTCTACCTCGGTGCCCTCTTCCTCGTCCCTTCTTGTGGATTTCCCAGCAGCGACGATGCTAGCAATTGGTTCACCGCGCCGCCAACAGGATCGCTCGCCTGCGACTCCGTACTCGTCGCACCGGACGTGGTGCCGCAGCCACCATCCACTGCACTCGCCGAGGCACTCTAGTGTAACTCTTTGTGTCATGTTTAGTTGCTAACTCTTAATCACGTCCAGTGTATGTAACCAAACACCGTGCCTATGCATCTACACAACCAACGCAGGCCACCAAACACCAGAAAAAAGTTGCTTCCCTAATGCGCCTACCAAACTGTGTGCAAAACATAGTTTTTAGCCTGCATTTGCTCAGCCTGTCCCAACCCAGTCACAAATGCAAATACTCAAAAATCGATGGAATTAACCAAATAGGCCCTTACAGAGGAGAGCCGTTCATGAGGAGGAAGAAAGCAAAACAGTGAAACTACCGCAGGTGTCGTGCGACCATGCCGTCTCCAATGTTCGTCCTTTTCACTTAAGTAGCGGGTTCTCGTCCCGGCGCGTCGCTGGTGCATTGACTAGGTCCGATGAAACGTTTGTTTGTCTGATGGATCCGAGCTAGACGACCAGTGATGCGGCCTTCACCTTGATTGGTCCGGCAATGACATTCCTTGTCATGGTTGCATCGGTCGCAGTTGCTTGCCAGCGCCTTTCATCGCCACCCCTGAACCTCAACACGCACCTCCACCACGGTGTCCGTCCCGTAGCCGCCACGCCGCGCCACCTGGAGCCCCGTGCCCGCAGGCAACAGGACTGTGGGACCAGGCTTAACCCATGTCGGCGCCGCATCCCTGCCCCGGGCGCACCCCAGCCACGATGTCGGCGCTAGGAAGCACCGACGCGTCGCCACGCTGCGCCGCCTGCCGTCCGCGCCACATCCTGATGTCGTGTCCCGTATCAAGGCGTCCACGTGATGAGGTAAGAAATGCCCCGCCACCGACCAGGCTTCGCCTGGCCATGCCCCGTGTGGGCGGGAAGGGAGGAGCAAAGAGGGAAGGCCCCCGACGGCGGCGGTGCCTAGTGTTCCCCCTTGACACACATGCGAGCGCATCACGGGAGCAGGGATGGGATTTTGTTTTCTCCGTGGCGCATGTGATAGCTATGAGCCTATGACTAAGTTGTTGAGTCGTAGCACTCTGTTAAGTTTCTTTGTGAATGATGTAACTTATGTTTGAGCATCATCACGGTTTTTCAAAAAAAAAAAAAGTTGACATGTTTTTCTTTTTTCAAAAAACCACTTCAAAACTTGTTTATATTAGAAAATTAATTTAAAAAGCAAACATCCATTAAGAGTACCACTATATTTTACAGCGAAGTTCCCATATATATATATATATATATATATAAGAGAGATTTTTCTCGGCTATAAATAAGATGACCCGGCATCAGCCAATATAATGAATGATCTTACATGCACGCAGAATTGTTCTCATCTTACATGCTAATTTATTCTTAGTTATTCTATGGAAAATGCAAAATCTGAAGTTGGTCCATGGAAGAAAACCAAGTAATAATGAATCACAGGAAAATGGGTTCTGCATGGGCAGCCACCACCCAGCTTTGGATCTCCTTCTTGAGTCCATCCTGCAACGCGAAGGGTCCCTTGACGAGCACGACGCAGTACCTTTCAAGAAGCAGCGCGTTCCGGAACAAAAGCTTGGCCATGGCGCTCTGCAGCTTGTTACCTTCGTAATGAACCATGTTGATCTCCCTCACACGGTTCTGCAAGCATGGGATATCGGAGAAGCTCGACTCATCAGGAGCAATGAACTCGTCGGGAATCGACAGAGTCGGCTCATCACGAGTGTTGAACTCGTCAGGAACCATGAAAAGCGAGAGGATCTCCAGGTTTGGCGTTTGCTCCAGGATCTGGCGCACAACGTCGGGACTCTGAAGGGGGCCTTGCAGCCCCAGCCGCGTCAGGTTTGGAAACGAAGGGAACCCCTCGAAGGATCTCGCCGGAAGGCGTCGATGGTGCAGACGGACCTGCTTCGCGCCGGAGATTTTCTCCATAAACCTCTTGAACCCGGCGAACTCCGCCTCCCCGGAAAGGACTCGGCAGAAATCGACCGTGCACGACTGGATGATCGCCGGAATGCCGTGCAGAGACAGGAGCGACTCCGCGGGAACCGTGCCGCAGTAGTCCAGGGCCATGAGCTCCGAGGCGTCGATGTCAACAGAGTCCACGTCGTGGCAGCACCGAAGGGCGAACCGGCGGAGGCGTCTATCGAGGACAGAGACTTTGTCTACCCCTAGGTTGGCTTCTAGGGCCAGGTCCACCAGACGGGGGCAGCTCGCGATCAACCGCTGGACGCCGGCCTCGGAACTGCAGCGCACGCCGGTCAGGCGCAGCGTCTCGAGGGATGGTAGGTTGATGACCTCCGGTAGATTCAGCGTGCAATAGGCGAGGCACAGCGAGCGTATAGCGGTGCAGCAGAGGAGATTTCTCGGCAGGTCATACCAGCCGCCCCCTCTGCCGCGCCCGAGCATGTCGCGATCATTGGCGTGTGGGCAGATCGGGCCGAGGCGGAAGGTCAGGTCGAGGTGCAGCTCCTGGCTGCTGTGCCGCAGCACGCAGGAGAGCCACTGGTCGACATGGCAGCGGTCCCATCCGTTGCAGCTGTCGAAGGCGACCTGGAGGCTGCGCAACGGCACGTTGGCGCCGGCGCACCGGCGGCGGCAGAGGATCGCGGACCAGACGTCGTCCAGGAGGGCGGCGCTGCAGCTCTTCCTTTCCTTGCACTACAGGAAAAAACTTATAAGCCGTGTATCTAATACACTTGGCTTATGCCTGTTTAAACTCGGTTTATGTATAAGTGACCGGCTTATACGGTATAAGCCGAGTGCCCAAACAAAAAAACTCGGTTTATGTATAAACCGAGTGTTTTCACAAGGCTCTCGGTTTAATAAAGTAACGTGGCGGCGGCCGGGTGTTAACGGCCACGTGTTACAGTCTATATAAGCCGAGTGCGTCTGCGCGCTACACGGTTTACCTATAAGCCGTGTGCCTCCTCTCAATGCACGCTTTACATATAAGGCGAGTGCCTCCGCTAGCCACACAGCTTATATATAAACCGAGTGCCTTATAGCTGCTGTACACGGTTTATTTATAGGCCCGTGGCTTATACATATGGCCTATAAGCCGGGTTCCTTTGGCTGAGGTACACGGCTTATAGCCTATCCGTGGCATATATGACCTATAAGCCGGGTGCTGTTCGCTAGGGTACTCGGCTTATAGGCCATATAGCATTTTTTTTTTGCTTCCTTCAGGGAGCAGCAAAATATACATATTCAGGAATACATGATCAACCAAAATATATCCAGCAATATATATCCAACGAAGGTTCACAACAACAATATAACAACGAATCCCGGCCCTGAGTTCAAAGTCCGCACATGCATACATACGCAACACAAGTTCACAAACGAATGGACCGTGAGTGAGTTCCAAGTCCGCACATGCATACATATCCAACGAAGGTTCACAACAACATACATACATAGGCATCCAGAGTTCACAAATGAAAGGACCGTGGCCGTGAGTTCCAAGTTGACACCAGGCATGAACCTAAAAGATGCAATGAGCTCCACCGCAGCATGTATGCCCACTACCAACGGCATCTACGATGCAAACCTATAAGTCAATTATCACACACATGAGTTTACAAAGTTAAGTTGCAAAGATAGATAAGACACTGGACTCAACGAGCATCAACATATAAGGTTCAGATTAAAGCTAAGATGTACGAACAATATAAGCATCAACACTCGTTGGCTCTACCATCAACAATGCACAAGTTGTAAGTTGAGAAGCACAAGCAACGACAAGACGTGACCATCAACAATGTACAAACATAGACAACCACCTCAAGTGATCATTCCTGTTGTTGAAATAGGGCTTGCTGCATTTTCATGGCTTGCTCCTGTTTAAGCGCGGCATTGGCATAAGCCTCCTACCGCAACCTGGTTTCTTCCTCTAGGCGGCCCTACAATATGCCATGGCAACAAGTTCACCATCGTTGCAACACAAAGAAGAAATCACAAGGAAGGTCAACGAAGCAAAACATACCTCGAATTGATGGAGCATGTGCAGCCCAGGCTGTGGGCAACGCTCTATAGCAGGACCTGAACTCGACGTGGTAGCACGGAGG
This sequence comes from Triticum aestivum, assembly GCF_018294505.1. Classification (NCBI taxonomy): domain Eukaryota; kingdom Viridiplantae; phylum Streptophyta; class Magnoliopsida; order Poales; family Poaceae; genus Triticum; species Triticum aestivum. Next base: position 720,485,966 of record NC_057798.1, on the reverse strand, counting down.
TGGGAGAGATTCGGAATGTCCTTCTTCCGGATGGCGCCGTCACCAACGTATAACCGGCCACCCTTCTTGCCTTGTCCCGACTAGACGGAAATCGTAGCATCAATGTCCTGTGAGGCCGGATCAGAGTCGGGCCCGTTATGCTGTTTGAACTTCCCACCGTATACATCAATCCTCAAGCCAGCACCTTCGTTGACCCACCCCCTTCCGGTTTCTTTAACAAGCGGGAGAAACATAATCCCATAAATGCATTGAGTGGCTCGGTGCCGGTTGTCCCTCCAACAAGAAGCCCTGCAACGACGGTCCCGTCTTCAAACTAATGCATGTCCTGTAATAAAGTGCAAACTGAGATCAAACATAAAACAAAAATGCTTCTTTTATCATCAAAAAGCTCTTCGCAAGGAATAAGCTGCATCTCATATACTTTGCTGTGTCCATCACAATCACATTCAAATAAAATTGCAAACTATTTAAGTGCTTCTTTTAATCAGTGGACACTCACACACAATTTTTTTGGCAAGATGAGAATTTTAATATTGGTTTATAATTTGCAGGGATATATGAACTTGGGGATTCGATCATTCGAGAAGGTTCATAGAAGAAAAATCTCCACTCCGCATAGGTACTGTTTCTTCTCGACTCCCATAGCCTAACAATTTTTAGTTAGTACAATCATTTTAGATCAATGAATTTCAATCTTAAGTTATTAAATTTCAAATATGAGGCTGTTGTTGTTCTTGACTCCGCATAGATATTGTTTCTTCTCTATTCCCATAGCCTAACATTAGGTACTGTCATCATTTTGCTTCCTGAAGATGTAATTGGGGGAGGGAGCAGAACCAAGACCTGGTTGCTGCTGTTGTTGTTGCAGACGAGGAGGGGACCAGCAGAGGCACCTTGCTGCCAGAGCACCTTGCAGAGGAGGAGGAGATCAGCAGGGGCAACTTGCCAACAGAGCACCTTGCACATTATTTGGCTTATTAGTTTCTACTAGCAGTATAGTGTGTATAGTCAAACATTGAGCAAAATTGTTTCTTTAATCATCAAAGCTCTTTGCAAGGAAGAACACACTGTATCTCATAAACTTGTTGCTGTGTCCATCAAAATTGCATCAAATAAAACTGCAAAACTACTGTAATGGACGGATGCAAACTGAACCGACCATGTGTATGTACTGAAGATGCAAACTGAACCAAAACCGTGTACAGAGAACACCTTGCCGCTTTGCCGCTGGAGCTGAGCACCTTGCCACCGGAGGAGCCGAACCGGATCTGGGTCAACTTCCGGGCGTCCTTCTCCTCGCCAAGCACCTTGCCGTCCGAGGAGCCGAACCGGATCTGCAGGGAACACGGCCGGTCAGAGAGAGAGAGAGAGAGAGAGAGAGAGAGAGAGAGAGAGAGAGAGAGAGAGAGATGTACCTGCCGGTGGAGGGAAGGTGGCGCGGCGGAGAAGGCTGACAACCTCAACCCTAGCAGACAGCGAGGGGCGGCGGCCGGTCGGAGGGCCTGCTCGGGGGAGCTCATGCTCGGCGAGGGAGGTGGTGGGGTGTGGATCTGGTGGAGAAGGGGGGGGGAGGGTGCAGCGCGGGGGCGGGTGGCGGCGCGGCCGGCGGTGGGTGCAGGCAGCGGAGTAGCGGGCGATTTTTGGTGCGCGAGGTGGGGGGCGCCGCGGGGAAGAGATTTGGGGGAAGATGAGCGCGCCTGTGTTTTGGTAGGTCCCGCGCATTCTTTTTCCTACTAGGGAAGTCCCGCGTTTTATGCTTCTGTTTTTTTATTAGCTAAGCCGAGCACTACACACGGTTTACACTATATTATATTCGTTCTATTTCGTTAAAAAGGTATTTTCCAATTGGTTTCTCAATCTTTTCATATTTTCTTTTATTACATTTTTTAACTTTTTTATTTTGTGTTATTGTATTTTTTGTATTCCTTTTTATTTCATTGATTTATAAATGAAATCACCCTTTATTTTGTTATTTCGTACATATATTATGTCACTTTGACATGGCATACCAACGCTGGGCCATATGCAAGTCGCGGCCTCGCGACATGCGAAGGCTTTGTGTAGCAGAAGTATCTGAACACTTTCCTCTACGCAGATTGCTCTTCGCGTGTCTACGGTTGTGGCCGGCGGCCTCCAGGGGCTAGCCATGCCGTCAAATCTTGTGTCGGGGCCTCTTACACGTCTAGAAGTGTGGTGGCGGGTGCCCACACCCGGCACGCGTCTCCGGAGTGTGACCCCCTTCACGGATGGCGCCTGGAGGGGGAAACGGCCGCGTCGGGTCGACACGGAGGGAATCTTGCGGTGGGTTTGGCCCGGACCTTGTTTCGAAATGTTCCTATGGGCTGACCTACCACAATCAGATGGAGAGGTCTATTGGTCAAAGCACGTCCGACGAAAGTCAAAGGGTTAGATCTCCTGGTCAACCGCTCTAGGGATAGGCGGAACGGGAGCCTTGGGGGTAGCAATGCCACCGGAGCGCCGCGCAGAGGCTTCATACATGCCTTAAGGTGTGGTGGCATGTCTGAATAGGCAGCACGCGGCTCCGGGGTGTGGCCCCCCTCACGGACAGTGATGACACGATATAGTAAACATTCTGTGGTAATGGTGCGGCGTGAATATTACTAAACACTCGGAGCGCGATAAAATCATGATCTTTTACACGGCGTGGGCACATGTGATATAGGACAGATGGTAATTTTTCATAATTTTTGGTGATGCAGAAGTATCTGAACACTTCCCTCTATGCGCATTGCTCTTTGCGTGTCTACGATTGTGGCCGACGGCCTCCGGGGGCTAGCCATGTCGCCAAATCTTGCGTCGGGGCCTCTTGCACGTCTAGAAATGTGGTGGCGGGTGCCCACACCCAGCACACGTCTCCGGAGTGTGACACCCTTCACGGACGGCGCAGCCGCTGACACCTTATTCCGTAGTGTTCCTATGGGCTGACCTACCACAACCGGGTGGAGGGGTCCACTGGTCAAAGCCCGTCAGGCGAAAGTCAAAGGTTTAGATCTCCTGGTCAACCGCTCCAGGGTTAGGCGGGACGGGGCCTTGGAGGGTAGCAATGCCATCGAAGAATTGTGCGGGGCCCTCGTACATGCCTTTAGGTGTGGTGGCATGTCTGAAAAGGTAGCACGCGGCTCCGGAGTGTCCCCCCCCCCTTACGGACGGCGATGACACGGTATAGTAAACGTTCTGCAGTAACGGTGCGGCGTGAATATTATTGAACCCTCGAAGCGCGCTAAAATCATGATTTTTTTACATGGCGTGGGCACATGTGATATAGGACGGATGGTAACTTTTCATAAATTTTGGTGATGCAGAAGTATCTGAAAACTTCCCTCTACGCGGATTGCTATTTTTTGAGCTAAATGACCCTGAAATTGAAAAGCACTACAAATGAAGTCTTAAAAGGTTGAAACTTTGCATGGTATCATCCTTTCACCCATACATGGGTAGGCCATTTGCAGACAAGGGAGGGGCAGGCCCAACCACCGGGGGGATAAAATTACCTCAGTGCCATGCCTGATCCAACCACTTAAATCCTCAGAAAATCGTATGATGTCGGCAATCCTCTGGAGCTGGCACGGTGTCATCATATGGCCCCCGTAGGGTGTGGTAAAATGTCGGGCGCGTTTCGAGTAGGCCTCACCTGAGGCTGCTTGTAAACTACACCATCTCTGATGTAGTCTCTGGGTACCAAGAGGGAACGAGTCGGGTATGTGAAGGAAGTGCGGGCACTGTTGCTCCGTTGACCTCGAAACTTCTCGTGCTCAAAGGAGTTCATCGAATGACACGTACCAGGCCCCTGCATTTTCCAGACCCGCCTGGAATATTTGTGACATTTATTGCACCGCTAGTGTTTCGGTGCCGGAAATTGCAGATCTGCAAGGCGACACATGAAATCATGCCCAGAAGCGGCATGCAAAATCCTACGTAATGTCTTTGCGACGTGCGTAGGCCTTTTGCAGGCAAGGGAGGGGCAGGCCCAGCCACCCTGGGGAAAAATTACCTCGTCGCCATGGCTTACTTTGCGTTACCAAATGCCCGTGTCTTGGCTCTGGACGAAGAGCAAAGCACTCAGCGTAGAGTGAACTTTCAGTAGTGATTTTTGTAGGGGAACGTTGCAGAAAATTAAAATTTTTCCTACGGTTTCACCAAGATCCATCTAAGAGTTCATCTAAGCAACGAGTCTAGGGAGAGAGTTTGCATCTACATACCACTTGTAGATCGCGTGCGGAAGCTTGCAAGGTGATGATGTAGTCGTACTCGACGTGATCCAAATCACCGATGACCTGCGTCGAACGGACGGCACCTCCGCGTTCAACACACGTACGGAACAGCCACGTCTCCTCCTTCTTGATCCAGCAAGGAAGGGAGGAGAGGCTGAGGGAGATGGCACCAGCAGCAGCACGACGGCGTGGTGTTGGTGGAGCTGCAGTACTCCGGCAGAGCTTCGCTAAGCACTATGGAGGTGGAGGAGGTGTTGGGGAGGGAGAAGGAGGCAACCAAAGGCCAGGGCGTTCAGGTATGAAGTCCCTCCTCTCCCCCCACTATATATAGGGGTGCCAAGGGGGGTGGCCGGCCCTAGGAGATCAAATCTCCTAGGGGGTGCGGCGGCAAAGGGGGGTTTTCCCTCCCCCCAAGGCACCTAGGAGGTGCCTTACCCTCCTAGGACTCTTGCCCCCCTTGAACCCTAGGCGCATGGGCCTATGTGGGGCTGGTGCCCTTGGCCCATTAGGCCAAGGCGCACCCCCTTACAGCCCATGTGGCCCCCCGGGACAGGTGGACCCACCTGGTGGACCCCCGGGACCCTTCCGGTGGTCCCGGTACAATACCGATAACCCCGAAACTTGTCCCGATGCCCGAAACAGGACTTCCCATATATAAATCTTTACCTCCGGACCATTCCGGAACTCCTCGTGACGTCCGGGATCTCATCCGGGACTCCGAACAACATTCGGGTTACTGCATATACATATCCCTATAACCCTAGCGTAACTGAACCTTAAGTGTGTAGACCCTACGGGTTCGGGAGACATGCAGACATGACCGAGACTCTCTTAGTCAATAACCATCAGCGGGATCTGGATACCCATGATGGCTCCCACATGCTCCTCGATGTTGTCATCGGATGAACCACTATGTCGAGGATTCGATCAAACCCTGTATGCAATCCCCTTTGTCAATCGGTACGTTACTTGCCCGAGACTCGATCGTCGGTATCCCAATACCTTGTTCAGTCTCGTTACCGGCAAGTCACTTTACTCGTACCGTAATGCATGATCCCGTGTCCAACACCTTGGTCACATTGAGCTCAATATGATGATGCATTACCGAGTGGGCCCAGAGATACCTCTCCGTCATACGGAGTGACAAATCCCAGTCTCGATCCGTGTCAACCCAACAGCTACTTTCGGAGATACCTGTAATGTACCTTTATAGTCACCCAGTTACGTTGTGACGTTTGGTACACCCAAGGCATTCTTACGGTATCCGGGAGTTACACGATCTCATGGTCGAAGGAAGAGATACTTGACACTTGCAAAGCTCTAGCAAAACGAACTACACGATCTTTTATGCTATGCTTAGGATTGGGTCTTGTCCATCACATCATTCTCCTAATGATGTGATCCCGTTATCAACTACATCCAATGTCCATAGTCAGGAAACCATGACTATCCGTTGATCACAACGAGCTGGTCAACTAGAGGCTTACCAGGGACATAGTGTGGTCTAAGTATTCACACGTGTATTACGATTTCCGGATAATACAGTTATAGCATGAATACAAGACAATTATCATGAACAATGAAATATAATAATACTTTTATTATTGCCTCTAGGGCATATTTCCAACAGTCTCCCACTTGCACTAGAGTCACTAATCTAGTTACATTGTGATGAATCGAACACCCATAGAGTTCTGGTGTTGATCATGTTTTGCACGCGAGAGAGGTTTAGTCAGCGGATCTGCGACATTCAGATCCGTGTGCACTTTGCAAATCTCTATGTCTCCATCTTGAACATTTTCACGGATGGAGTTGAAACGACGCTTGATGTGCCTGGTCTTCTTGTGAAACCTGGGCTCCTTTGCGAGGGCAATAGCTCCAGTGTTGTCACAGAAGAGTTTGATTGGCCCCGACGCATTGGGTATGACTCCTAGGTCGGTGATGAACTCCTTCACCCAAATCGCTTCATGTGCTGCCTCCGAGGCTGCCATGTACTCCGCTTCACACGTAGATCCCGCCACGACGCTCTGCTTGCAGCTGCACCAGCTTACTGCTCCACCATTCAACATATACACGTATCCGGTTTGTGACTTAGAGTCATCCGGATCTGAGTCGAAGCTAGCGTCGACGTAACCCTTTACGACGAGCTCTTCATCTCCTCCATAAACGAGAAACATGTCCTTTGTCCTTTTCAGGTACTTCAGGATATTCTTGACTGCTGTCCAGTGTTCCTTGCCGGGATTACTTTGGTATCTTGCTACCAAACTTACGGCAAGGTTTACATCGGGTCTGGTACACAGCATGGCATACATAATAGATCCTATGGCTGAAGCATAGGGGATGACACTCATCTCTTCTTTATCTTTTGCCGTGGTCGGTGACTGAGCTGAGCTCAGTCTCATACCTTGTAACATAGGCAAGAACCCCTTCTTGGACTGATCCATTCTGAATCTCTTCAAAATCTTATCAAGGTATGTACTTTGTGAAAGACCTATGAGGCGTCTCGATCTATCTCTATAGATCTTGATGCCTAATATATAAGCAGCTTCTCCAAGGTCCTTCATTGAAAAACACTTATTCAAGTAGGCCTTAATGCTGTCCAGAAATTCTATATTATTTCCCATCAGGAGTATGTCATCTACATATAATATGAGAAATGCTACAGAGCTCCCACTCACTTTCTTGTAAACGCAGGCTTCTCCATAAGTCTGCATAAACCCAAACGCTTTGATCATCTCATCAAAGCGAATGTTCCAACTCCGAGATGCTTGCACCAGTCCATAAATGGATCGCTGGAGCTTGCATACTTTGTTAGCGTTCTGAGGATCGACAAAACCTTCCGGCTGCATCATATACAGTTCTTCCTTAAGATGCCCGTTAAGGAATGCTGTTTTGACGTCCATCTGCCATATCTCATAATCATAGTATGCGGCAATTGCTAACATGATTCGGACGGACTTTAGCTTCGCTACGGGAGAGAATGTCTCGTCGTAGTCAATCCCTTGAACCTGTCGATAACCCTTAGCGACAAGTCGAGCTTTATAGATGGTAACATTACCATCCGCGTCCGTCTTCTTCTTAAAGATCCATTTGTTTTCTATCGCTCGCCGATCATCGGGCAAGTCTGTCAAAGTCCATACTTTGTTTTCATACATGGATTCTATCTCGGATTTCATGGCTTCAAGCCATTTGTTGGAATCCGGGCCCGTCATTGCTTCTTCATAGTTCGAAGGTTCATTGTTGTCTAACAACATGATTTCCAGGACAGGGTTGCCGTACCACTCTGGTGCGGAACGTGTCCTTGTGGACCTACGAAGTTCAGCAGTAACTTGATCCGAAGTACCTTGATCATTATCATGGTTTTCCTCTTCAGTTGGTGTGGGCATCACAGGAATGGTTTCCTGTGCTGCGTCACTATCCCGCTCAAGAGGTAGTACTTCATCGAGTTCTACTTTCCTCCCACTTACTTCTTTCGAGAGAAACTCTTTTTCCAGAAAGCATCCGTTCTTGGCAACAAAGATCTTGCCTTCGGATCTTAAGTAGAAGGTATACCCTATAGTTTCCTTAGGGTATCCTATGAATACGCATTTTTCCGACTTGGGTTCGAGCTTTTCAGGTTGAAGTTTCTTGACATAAGCTTCGCATCCCCAAACTTTTAGAAACGACAGCTTAGGTTTCTTTCCAAACCATAATTCATACGGTGTCGTCTCAACGGATTTAGACGGTGCCCTATTTAAAGTGAATGTAGCTGTCTCTAGAGCGTATCCCCAAAATGATAGCGGTAAATCGGTAAGAGACATCATAGACCGCACCATATCCAATAGAGTGCGATTACGACGTTCGGACACACCGTTTCGCTGAGGTGTTCCAGGCGGCGTGAGCTGTGAAACGATTCCACATTTCTTTAAGTGTGTACCAAATTCGTGACTTAAGTATTCTCCTCCACGATCTGATCGTAAGAATTTTATCTTTCGGTCACGTTGATTCTCCACCTCATTCTGAAATTCCTTGAACTTTTCAAAGGTCTCAGACTTGTGTTTCATTAAGTAGACATACCCATATCTACTCAAGTCATCTGTGAGAGTGAGAACATAACGATATCCTCCGCGAGCCTCAACGCTCATTGGACCGCACACATCGGTATGTATGATTTCCAACAAGTTGGTTGCTCGCTCCATTGTTCCGGAGAACGGAGTCTTGGTCATTTTACCTAAGAGGCATGGTTCGCACGTGTCAAACGATTCATAATCAAGAGACTCTAAAAGTCCATCGGCATGGAGCTTCTTCATGCGCTTGACACCAATGTGACCAAGGCGGCAGTGCCACAAGTATGTGGGACTATCGTTATCAACTTTAAATCTTTTGGCATCTACACTATGAACATGTGTAATATTACGCTCGAGATTCATTAAGAATAAACCATTGACCATCGGAGCATGACCATAAAACATATCTCTCATATAAATCGAACAACCATTATCCTCGGACTTAAATGAGTAGCCATCGCGTATTAAACGAGATCCAGATACAATGTTCATGCTCAAACTTGGCACTAAATAACAATTATTAAGGTTCAAAACTAATCCCGTAGGTAAATGTAGAGGCAGCGTGCCGACGGCGATCACATCGACTCTGGAACCATTCCCGACGCGCATCGTCACCTCGTCCTTCGCCAGTCTCCGTTTATTCCGCAGCTCCTGCTGTGAGTTACAAATATGAGCAACGGCACCGGTATCAAATACCCAGGAGTTACTACGAGTACTGGTAAGGTACACATCAATCACATGTATATCAAATATACCTTTGGTGTTGCCGGCCTTCTTATCCGCTAAGTATTTGGGGCAGTTCCGCTTCCAGTGACCCTTCCCCTTGCAATAAAAGCACTCAGTCTCAGGCTTGGGTCCATTCTTTGACTTCTTCCCGGTAACTGGCTTACCAGGCGCGGCAACATCTTTGCCGTCCTTCTTGAAGTTCTTCTTACCCTTGCCCTTCTTGAACTTAGTGGTCTTATTGACCATCAACACTTGATGTTCTTTCTTGATTTCAGCCTTCTGCTGACTTCAGCATCGAGAACACTTCGGGAATGGTCTTTTCCATTCCCTGCATGTTGTAGTTCATCACAAAGCTCTTGTAGCTTGGTGGGAGCGACTGGAGGATTCTGTCAATGACCGCCTCATCTGGGAGGTTAATGTTCAGCTGGGTCATACGGTTGTGCAACCCAGACATCTTCAGGATGTGCTCACTGACAGAACTGTTTTCCTCCATCTTACAACTGTAGAACTTGTCGGAGACATCATATCTCTCGACCCGGGCATGAGCTTGAAAAACTAGTTTCAGCTCTTCGAACATCTCATATGCTCCGTGATGCTCAAAACGCTTTTGGAGCCCCGGTTCTAAGCTGTAAAGCATGCCGCACTGAACGAGGGAGTAATCATCAGCGCGAGACTGCCAAGCATTCATAATGTCTTGGTTCTCTGGGACGGGAGCGTCACCTAGCGGTCCTTCTAGGACATATTGTTTCCTGGCAGCTATGAGGATGATCCTCAGGTTCCGGACCCAGTCCGTATAGTTGCTGCCATCATCTTTCAGCTTGGTTTTCTCTAGGAACGCGTTGAAGTTCATGTTGACATTAGCGTTGGCCATTGATCTACAAGACATATTTGCAAAGGTTTTAGACTAAGTTCATGATAATAAAGTTCTAATCATATTATGAACTCCCACTTAGATTAGACATCCCTTTAGTCATCTAAGTGTTACACGATCCGAGTCGACTAGCCCGTGTCCGATCATCACGTGAGACGGACTAGTCATCGTCGGTGAACATTTTCATGTTGATCGTATCTTCCATACGACTCGTGTTCGACCTTTCGGTCTCCGTGTTCCGAGGCCATGTCTGCACATGCTAGGCTCGTCAAGTTAACCCTAAGTGTTTTCGCTGTGTAAAACTGTCTTACACCCGTTGTATGTGAACGTAAGAATCCATCACACCCGATCATCACGTGGTGCTTAGAAACGACGAACTGTAGCAACGGTGCACAGTTAGGGGAGAACACTTCTTGAAATTTTATAAGGGATCATCTTATTTACTACCGTCGTCCTAAGTAAACAAGATGCATAATACATAATAAACATCACATGCAATTATATAGTTGTGACATGATATGGCCAATATCATATAGCTCCATTGATCTTCATCTTCGGGGCTCCATGATCATCTCGTCACCGGCTTGACACCATGATCTCCATCATCATGATCTCCATCATCGTGTCTTCATGAAGTTGTCACGCCAACGACTACTTCTACTTCTATGACTAACGTTTAGCAATAAAGTAAAGTAGTTTACATGACGTTATTCAATGACACGCAGGTCATACAAAAAATAATGACAACTCCTATGGCTCCTGCCGGTTGTCATACTCATCGACATGCAAGTCGTGAATCCTATTACAAAGAACATGATCTCATACATCACAATTCATCATTCATCACAACTTCTGGCCATATCACATCACATGATCAATCGCTGCAAAAACAAGTTAGACGTCCTCTAATTGTTGTTGCATCTTTTACGTGGCTGCAATTGGGTTCTAGCAAGAACGTTTTCTTACCTACGAATCACCACAACGTGATTTTGTCAACTTCTATTTACCCTTCATAAGGGCCCTGTTTATCGATTCCGCTCCAACTAAGGTGGGAGAGACAGACACCCGCCAGCCACCTTATGCAACTTGTGCATGTTAGTCGGTGGAACCGGTCTCACGTAAGTGTACGTGTAAGGTTGGTCCGGGCCGCTTCATCCCACAATACCGTTGAGCAAGAAAAGACTAGTAGAGGCAAGTAAGATGACAAAATCCACGCCCACAACAAAGTTGTGTTCTACTCGTGCAAAGAGAACTACGCATAGACCTAGCTCATGATGCCACTGTTGGGGAACGTTGCAGAAAATTAAAAATTTTCCTACGGTTTCACCAAGATCCATCTAAGAGTTCATCTAAGCAACGAGTCTAGGGAGAGAGTTTGCATCTACATACCACTTGTAGATCGCGTGCGGAAGCTTGCAAGGTGATGATGTAGTCGTACTCGACGTGATCCAAATCACCGATGACCTGCGCCGAACGGACGGCACCTCCGCGTTCAACACACGTACGGAACAGCCACGTCTCCTCCTTCTTGATCCAGCAAGGAAGGGAGGAGAGGTTGAGGGAGATGGCACCAGCAGCAGCACGACGGCGTGGTGTTGGTGGAGCTGCAGTACTCCGGCAGAGCTTCGCTAAGCACTATGGAGGTGGAGGAGGTGTTGGGGAGGGAGAAGGAGGCAACCAAAGGCCAGGGCGTTCAGGTATGAAGTCCCTCCTCTCCCCCCACTATATATAGGGGTGCCAAGGGGGGTGGCCGGCCCTAGGAGATCAAATCTCCTAGGGGGTGCGGCGGCCAAGGGGGGTTTTCCCTCCCCCCAAGGCACCTAGGAGGTGCCTTACCCTCCTAGGACTCTTGCCCCCCTTGAACCCTAGGCGCATGGGCCTATGTGGGGCTGGTGCCCTTGGCCCATTAGGCCAAGGCGCACCCCCTTACAGCCCATGTGGCCCCCCGGGACAGGTGGACCCACCCGGTGGACCCCCGGGACCCTTCCGGTGGTCCCGGTACAATACCGATAACCCCGAAACTTGTCCCGATGCCCGAAACAGGACTTCCCATATATAAATCTTTACCTCCGGACCATTCCGGAACTCCTCGTGACGTCCGGGATCTCATCCGGGACTCCGAACAACATTCGGGTTACTGCATATACATATCCCTATAACCCTAGCGTAACTGAACCTTAAGTGTGTAGACCCTACGGGTTCGGGAGACATGCAGACATGACCGAGACTCTCTTAGTCAATAACCATCAGCGGGATCTGGATACCCATGATGGCTCCCACATGCTCCTCGATGTTGTCATCGGATGAACCACTATGTCGAGGATTCGATCAAACCCTGTATGCAATCCCCTTTGTCAATCGGTACGTTACTTGCCCGAGACTCGATCGTCGGTATCCCAATACCTTGTTTAGTCTCGTTACCGGCAAGTCACTTTACTCGTACCGTAATGCATGATCCCGTGTCCAACACCTTGGTCACATTGAGCTCAATATGATGATGCATTACCGAGTGGGCCCAGAGATACCTCTCCGTCATACGGAGTGACAAATCCCAGTCTCGATCCGTGTCAACCCAACAGCTACTTTCGGAGATACCTGTAATGTACCTTTATAGTCACCCAGTTACGTTGTGACATTTGGTACACCCAAGGCATTCTTACGGTATCCGGGAGTTACACGATCTCATGGTCGAAGGAAGAGATACTTGACACTTGCAAAGCTCTAGCAAAACGAACTACACGATCTTTTATGCTATGCTTAGGATTGGGTCTTGTCCATCACATCATTCTCCTAATGATGTGATCCCGTTATCAACTACATCCAATGTCCATAGTCAGGAAACCATGACTATCCGTTGATCACAACGAGCTGGTCAACTAGAGGCTTACCAGGGACATAGTGTGGTCTAAGTATTCACACGTGTATTACGATTTCCGGATAATACAGTTATAGCATGAATACAAGACAATTATCATGAACAATGAAATATAATAATACTTTTATTATTGCCTCTAGGGCATATTTCCAACAATTTTTGCATGTCATCATAATATGGGTACGCTAGGGGGTCGAAAGAGTCATCAAAATATTAAAGTGGCGTTAAATTGAGAGTTTCACAAATAAGACCAATGAAACCTAGTCGACAAGAAATAGGTGAGAATAATAATACTAATTAAGTAGTAAATATAAATGCAATGAAAACTATCTTGAACCAATTTCGCATAAATGTTACGGGTTGCCAAAAATCCGCAGAAATGTAAGCCTAGTGCTTTCATCGGGCACACGGCTTATATGTCATGTAAGCCGAGTGCTTACGCAGGGCACACAGCTTATAGACAATGTAAGCCGAGTGCTTTCGTCTGACACACGGCTTATAGGCTGCTCCGTGACGGCGCCGTCAACTACTTCCGTTGCAGACACGTGGCAGATGTCTTTGCCGAGTGTGTGCTGTAAGCCGGGTGTTTTTTCCCGCAGATACCGTGTGGTTCATATAAGCCGAGAGCTTTTTTGCAACACTCGGCTTATAGATGACCATAAGCCGAGTTCTTCGTATTTACCGGGTGTTTTTCTAGCGAGACTCGGCTTAGAGGATCATAAGCCGGGTGCCCGAAAAATAGCACTCGGCTTATAAGCTAACACACGGGAAAACAGGATTTTCCTGTAGTGTTGGCCTCGTAGTAGAAGGTGGTCCAGTCGCTCGCCCTTGCGCCCTCGCGCTCCCCGAAGGAGATGGTCTGGACGTTGGAGAAGATGTCGCGCCACCGCCGGGACAGCCCCGCTGCGCGGCCGGCCGCCTTGGTTGGGAGGTAGGAGAGGACGTGGCCCAGCAGGAAGTCCGGGAGCTCGCTCAGCCGATCTCTGCTCCCCGACGGCGAAGCCATGCCGATCCGATCTGGGAAAAAAGGCTGCCATATGCAACGACTAATATGAGGCAAGGGTTTCTCTAGGGTTTCCTGACGTGACCGACTAAGGGCATGTACAATGGTTATATCTTAGCCTTATCATTGCTGAGGTGGAGGAGAGAGAAATGAAAAAAGAGTTTTGTCTTATCTTAGTTAAGAGATGATCTCTTAGCATAGTTTGTCTCACCACAAATTTAGGAATAGAGATAAGACTAAGATATAACCCATTGTACGTCATGTTTTATTGTCATATCTTAGTTGCATGGTGGGTGTAAGATAAAGCTGTCTTATCAACCATTGTACATGCCCTAATCACGCACGGATCTTTCGGGCCAAGTTTGTTGGCAAAGAATCAGGAGTGATTTACAAACTCTGTTAGCATAAATAAATACCGCCTGCACCCATTCATCTGATCTGATCTGATTGGTCCCCGCGACGCCGACGACCGAAGATGGCGCCGTCGCACAGGAACGGAGGAGACCGGCTGAGCGCTCTCCCGGACAAGGCGCTAGAGCGCGTCCTCTCCCACCTAATGTCCGACGAGGCCGTGCGCACCAGCGGGCTCTCCCGGCGATGGCACCACGTCTACGAGGGCGTCCCCGTCGTCCACCTCGTCGACACCAAGTCAGGCGAACGGCACGGCCGCAGCGGCGGCCTCAAGGTCTGCTTCGACCACCAGGTGACGAGCACGATCGTGGGCAAGGCCGCGGAGACGCCGATCCGCACCTTCCGCGTCACCGTGCTCCACCCCCCGTACGACCTGCTCGACCAGTGGATCGCCACCGCCGTGAAATCCGGCGTTGAGGACCTCGACGTCAAGCTCAGGTACTGGGACGACGCCATGAACACGCTCTGCCCCTTCCTCCGTTGCCCGTACAGCGGTGATAAGCACTCGGCGGACTTCGACAAACACAACAGGGGCAGGTTCACCAGGACGCACCCCCACATCTTCGGCTGCCCCACGCTCCGGCGGCTGCGGCTGGCCAACTGGACGCTCGATCTGCCCGGAAGCGTGGACATGGCGTTGCTGGACACGCTCTGCCTCGCGAGGATCATGGACCCCTACGGGGAGCTGCAGCAGCTGATCTCCGCCTGCCCCCTCATCACCAAACTGACGCTGGAGGAGTGCCCGACCATCAAGGAGATAGCGGTGACGCCTGCCCGCCTGCGGAGCTTCACCATGATCTGCTGCCACAACGCCACCAGCGTCGATCTTCGCACCACCTGCGTGCAGTCGCTGCACTACAAAGGAGGCCTCCCTGCTCGTGATGCACCGTTCATCACGGTCGCGGATTACGAAGGAATCATGGCGGTGAAGGTTGAAATCTGCGGAAAACTCAACGGGACTGATCGAGACGACGTTGCTCCGGTCACAAGGCTCATCGGCCAGTGCACCAAGCTGGAGTATCTTCACCTTTCCTTGCGCCCATCGATGGCATACAACAGCAGCCTGTTCGCCAGTGTCATACGCGGCCTGCATAGCCTCACGCACCTGAGCCTCCAGGGCTGCTTGCCCACCGAAGACGCCGTCCGGTCGGTCTCTGCTTTGCTTGTCGACGCCAAGAACCTGAAAGTACTGTCGCTGTTTCCTCTGGGTCCAGAGCCTCCAAAGAACAAGAGAATGCGTATGTACAGGGACCAAGACGACGACAAATCGGATTCAGATAGTGAGCCAGAAGAGGGTCCGGCCGTCAGCGATGGCGTCCAGTACCGAATGCCCAAGACTCTGTGGAAAACGCACGTCAGGTGCTTGGCTTACAAGGTGAGAAGAATCAACATTGGAAACTTCCAAGGGCGGCCTCTCGAGAAGATGCTTGCAAGGTTTCTGCTCTCCAGGGCTGCAGCTTTGGAGGAATTCTCTGTTACCTTAGCACCTGAAGTTCATCCACAGAAGGATGAGATTACGAAGGAGTTAATATCCTGGCGACAAAATCGCCGTACTAGAGTAATATGCAAGTAGATTGCAGCGACAGTAGCTTGCATTTTAAGATCAAACATTAGAAAGAATTTTATTTATTTTGTTTCTTCTGAGAAACACCAGGATATAATACATATCATTTGCTTAGTTGAATATTTCTCTGTTAAATGTATTCCTTTTTCCCTGATACTATATTCGAGCAAAATTAACTCAGCTAGGACCTGATATGCAATTAATGTCAGACAAGCATGTCCTTACATTGCCGAACAATTCTACATGACTTGCACTGGCATTGACACAACAATCCATATATTATTAAGCTGAGTTGGAACAAACAAACTGTTATTATGCAGATAATGCACTATTTAAGCTGCTTGAAAAACTCTAGGAATGTCTTACTCCGTATTTGATTTTTGGAGATCAGCACCACCTCCAAGAAATCCTGGTTACTTTAGCAAGAAAAATCACATACTGTTGACATCAGTTCCCAGAAGCATCGGAAGGGGCTATCTACCTATGCAAGTATAAAAGGAACAAAACAATGAAAACAAGCATATACTACCTCAATTAATCAGCTAACATGCCAGTTAATCGCTACTCGTAGGGTGGCCGAATCGAATAGCACCTATTCATCGTGTTAACTTATTAGGCCGATTAATTGGCCTGTTAGACCAATTAATTGGCATATTAGGCCGATAAATTGGTTGTTAGGCTGATTAATATCATTGCTGACCCATTATCTTGTTGGCAGACAAAGCCCAAAATTTTGCCCCGTAACCCCTCCCATCCTCCTCTCTCTCTCCTCAATAGCTAGGGTTCGATCAAACAGTAGGATATTTTGTTATACTACATAGCTGAGAGCATGAGAGTATGGTACAATACATAAAAAACTAGATATATATTGGCTATTCCTATTTAATCTATCGATTAATGGTCGACCGATTAATCCAGTTAATAGGCCGATTCATCAATTAATCACTACTCCCAAGCCTACCGAGCAACTACCATTTACCGATTTCCTTAACAATACCTCATAGTATATGTCAATCTGAAACCTGATGATTGAAAAGGCAAGAGATGCGGGGAAGTGGGAACTCTTAACTGGAAGAGCATTGTACCACCCAGAAGGCAATTCCCCTGACACTATGCTATGGCGTCACATCTTTGCATAGCGCATACTATGCAAACTCTGCATTCCGTTCAGCTCCAAGAGATACACCCTGATCAATATGGTGACCTGCCAATGCATGTGGGGGTTGGTTATTTAACTGGAAAAAAAATCTTAATTTCAGTCATATTCTATTTCTATGTAATAATTTCGAGTTCAGATTGACATTATTTATGTCAGACAAAAATGAAGTCTCTACTGTAGACCAATTTTCAACAAGTTACTCAAATCTGAAAATAGCATTACAAATAGACACTCGCTATTTCCATATTTGTACCAGTCACAAAATTGTAGAATGTAAATGGGGAAAACATATCCTAAACATAATCAAGCATGCATGTTTCAGAAGTGATGTTCTAGTTCTGAACGGTTCCCTCTTAGTTTTAACAGTTTACTATTATAGAATACAACAGAATAATACATAATGTGCAACCCATCATTTTCCAATATGTTCATCCAATAAAAATGATTTCTGAACTAAAATAGGTTACCATATGTCCTTGAAAATTGATTATCCAATGCCTGATAATCATTTAAACTGATGCAACATATCTTAGTATTTACTCTACATGGCAGAAATATTTCCTAAAGCAAATTTGACATCAATAACAGTATAAGAAGCACGCATATTTCGAAGCTTCCCACCCCTGCTAGAATTTGCATCACACATGATGCAGAGCGCTCCCATGCGAATGCTCTCCCTCCACGGCCCATGCTCTCGCACCACACATAGCTGGCTGCCGCCGCACCTCGTGCCTCTCCACCGATGAGCTCGTCGGTCCGAGGTGGGTCGTCGAGGGAGGATCCATCGCAGGAGAATCTTTGAAGCCTACTTGCATTCTCTCAGAGAAGCGAGAGGGGGCGGAGGGATGAATCCCGTGGATTGGATCCCTTTTTCGATGCAACTTCGCCTGGTGCGGGCCGCGACGGTGTTGGAGGCGAAGCGTGTGGCCAAGGAGAGACGAGACAGGGCTTACGATGTGCCGGGCCATGCTTCCCCGGCTGAGATGGACCGGTTTTTTTTGCCGGAGACAAGGTCTACCTTGGAGGAGGTGGCATCCAGATTACTTATGATCACGTATCCTCCTTGAGACTTTGTTGTGTTCCTTTTGCGGGCTTGTTATGTTGATGCCCCCAGCTAGTACTATCTATTTTTCCTTTTCGAACCTATTTGTTTTTCCTGTGGAACTCCATTCGTTGTGGCTGTATCATGTTGTGGCTCCATTTACAAAGCAGTGCAAGAACTCTTTTTCGGTACGTTGGAGAAGGTGTTTTTTTTTGAGAATGTGGAGGAGGTCGTTGGAGGAGGTGAACATATGTAAACTTTGTGATGAATATGACCGAGGAAGCTGTTGCCAATATTGATCAACTTCTTCATGTATTGCAATTGCACCCATCATTTTACCATTTTAATTAATACAATATCAGTTGAGCCCATCTCTCTAACTTAAAAGGTACTTGAAATTTAAGTCATGAGAACTTAACTGAAATTAATTTTATTGTAAGCTTCAATGATTCAATTTTCCATTGTGAGATAAATATTTACAACATTTTGTATGCGGATGTGCCTGCAGCAACGTGTTGGGAGTCATCTAGATTTTTACTATGGCACAAATATTTCATAATAGACCCTGTAATACCAATTTCACATAATTAATAAATGTTGGCAAAATGTTCCATAGTGATTGTCAAACTTACAAATATTTGACTGACCAAACTGTAAAACAGCTTACAGTTTCGAGCAGAAGGCCAACTCATTTATAATCTCAACAATGACCTATGTATTGCTTCTGTTCTTTACATCTCCTTTTGCATATTGCTTCTATGAGTTTAGAAGCTGCAATTTTCAGCAAAACCTAACATGGCACGAAACTAATCATGTCACGGCAAAATTATTTTGAGATTGCATGACGGAAGATCACAAGAAAGTCTTTTCTACATCGGCCATCACCCAGCTATCAATCTCATTCTTGAGCTTAGACTGCAACTCGAACGTCCCCTTCACGAGGACGACACACATCCTCTCAAGCACAAGCGCGTTGCGGAACAACAGCCTGGCCATCATCCTTTGTGTCTCGTCACCCACGTAGTGCACCATGTTGATCTCCTTCATTCGGTGCCGCAGACACGGCATCGAGAAGCTTGCCTCATCAGGAACCATGAACTCGTAGGGAGCTACGAACAAATCATCGCTCTCTGCATCCTTCTCCTTTTCCACAACGTCATCCTCATATTCCTCGCCCATGGTGCCATATTGATCTTCGGTGTCCTTAACGCGCTCTTCCATGTACAGCGACAGAATCTCCAGGTTTGGGGTCTGCTCCAGGATTCTACCCACTGAGACGACAATGCCGCAACTATCAAGGGGCCCTTGCAGCACGAGCCGCGTCAGGCTAGAGAACGAGGGGAACCCCAGGAAGAACCTGCTCTCTAGACTTCGGTTGTGCAAATGCAGGTACTTGGCATCAGATATTTTCTCCATAAACCCTCTGAACCTGGTAAACTCCGCCTCCTGGGAGAGCGCTATGCAGAAGTCGACCGTGCACGAAGGGACTCCCCGCAAACCGTGCAAGGACAAGAGCGACTCGGCGGGCACCGTGCCACAGTAGTCCAGCGACCTCAGCTCCGACGCGCCGATGTCAACAGACTTCACGTTGTGACAGCAGCGAAGGGCGAATCTGCGGAGGCGTTTGTCGAGGACCGATACTCTCTTCAGGCGGTAGATACCTTCCAGCGTGAGGTCGATGAGGCGGGGGCAGCTGGAGATCAGCCGCTGGATGCTTCTCCCACCGTCGCAGTGGGGAGCCGTGATGCTCAAAGTCTCGAGGAGTGGCAGGTTGACGGCCGTCGGCAGTTTCAGCCGGCAACAGGCCACACGTAGCGTCCGTATGACCGTGCAGGTGAAGAGCCTTCTTGGGAGCACATATGTCCACAGCCTACTCATCTTGTCACACTCATCCTCGTGGTCAGAGTTGTCGGTGCCGCTGTCCACCACCCCTTCCTCGCGGCCCTCGTCGTGGCCCTCGTCATCTTTGCGGCTACAGATCTGGCCGATCTGGAAGCGCAGGTCGAGGTGGAGCTCCTGGTTGCTATGCCGCAGCACGTAGGAGAGCCACTGGTCGACGTGGACGAAGTCCCAGTGGTGGCAGCTGTCGAAGGCGAAGCGGAGGCTGCGCAGCGGCACGTGCTGCCCGGCGGTCCGGCGGCGGCAGAGGAGCGCGGAGCAGACGTCGTCGAGGAGCGCCGCGCTGCCGCTCTTCTTCTCCTCGGCCTCGTAGTAGTCGGAGCTCCAGTCGTCGGCCCTCTCGCCCTGACTCTCAGCGAACGAGATGGTGTGGACGTTGCAGAAGATGTCGCGCCACCGCCGGGACAGCCCGGCGGCGCGGCCGGCCTCCTTGTTTGGGAGGAAGGAGAGGACGTGGCCCAGCAGGAAGTCCGGGAGGTCGCTCAGGCGATCCCTGCTCCCCGGCGCCGGCGGCGTTGACGAAGCCATATCGATTTTGCCGCAGGGTTGTTTGGATCCGATCCGGCAATCTAGCCGTCGATCTGGGTTGGCATGCAGTCCAACTATATATAACGACGGTTTCTCCAGGGTTTATGTGCGTGGGCCCTAGTCTTTTGACCGACTATATGAACCGACTATGGTCTCCAGCGACGGAGTAGATTACAATTCGATTAAGAGGTCGAGGAGGGATCGGAGGCGGCGGCGGAACTCGGAAGCGTGACATAAAAGCGCACGGGCCGCTTCTGATCTGATCTTGATTGATCTCGACGACGACGACGATGGCGCCGTCGCACAGCGAGGGGCAAGACAGGCTGAGCGCTCTCCCCGACAATGTGCTGCAGCGCGTCCTCTACCACCTCCGGTCCGACGAGGCCGTGCGCACGGGCGCGCTCTCCCGGCGATGGCGCGACGTCCACGAGGCCGTCCCCGTTGTCGACCTCGTCGACACCAAGACGGGCGACCGGAACTACGGGAGACTCAAGGTCTGCTTCGACCAAAAGGTGGCGTGCGCGATCCTCAGCAAGGGAGCGGAGACGCCGATCCGCGCCCTCCGCCTCAGCAGCGTCCTGAACCCCCCGCGCGACCAGCTCGACCAGTGGATCGCCTCCGCCGTCACCTCCGGCGTGGAGGACCTCGACGTCAAGCTCAGATACAAGGGTAGTAACTGGGGACCCCCCACGCAGCCGCTCTGCCCATTACGCGAATATGAGCGAAGCGACAGTAAGATGTACGCCAAGACTCAGCGGCTGATCTTCCGCTGCCGCACGCTCCGCCGCCTGCGCCTGACGAGCTGGACGCTGGACCTGCCGGGGAGCGTGGACATGGCGTCGCTGGACACGCTCTGCCTCGGGAGGATCGTCGACGGAGGCGGGATGCTGCAGCGGCTGCTCTCGAGCTGCCCGCGCCTTGCCAGCCTGACGCTGGAGGAGTGCCAGAGCATCAAGGAGATCACGGTGGCCAGCCCCTACCTGCGCAGCTTCGCCATGATCTGCTGCCACAATGCCACGGGCGTCGAGCTGCACACCACCTGCCTGAACTCGCTGCACTACAGAGGCGGCCTCCCTCCTCGCGGGCCGTCCTTTATCACGGTCCCAAACTTCTTGGCAGTCGCGGCGCTGAGGATTGGAATCTGCGAAGACCTCTCCAGCAAAGGACCGTCGGAAGTCGCTCCAGTGACGACGCTCATCAGCAGGTGCAGACGCCTGAGATATCTTGAACTTTCCTTGCACCCATCAATGGCCTACTACAGCAGCCTGCTCACAAGCGTCTTGCGCGGACTAGACAACCTCACAGAGCTGAGCCTCCAGGGCAGATTACCCACTGATCATGCTGTCCGGTCTGTCGCCGCCTTGCTTCTCAACGCCAAGAACCTGCAAGTGCTGTCGCTGTTCCTTCTGGGTCCATATGATCGGATGGCATACGATTTGTCTGATGCTGAATCAGAGACTGATCTGTCGGACACCAATTCAGATGGCGAATATGGTACCTATCCAGATGGCGAAATAGATGCCGTTCCAGATGGCAAAACAGATGCCGATATGGATGACGAAACATATACCGATCAAGATGCTGATCCAGATGCTGAAACAGAGACCGAGTCAGGTGGCGAATCAGAGATCGAGCCAGATAACGAGGCAGATGGTGAACCAGAGACTGAGCCAGATGGCGAACGAGATATGGAGCCCAAGGACAATGCCATCAACAATGGCGTCAAGGATAGTACCGGGATACCCCCCAGTCTGTGGCATATGGACGTCAGGTGCTTGGATCGCAGTCTGAGAAGAATCAATATTGCCAACTACAGAGGACTGCCTCTCGAAAAGATGCTTGCGAAGTTTCTGCTTTCCAAGGCTGCAGTGTTGGAGGAATTCTCAGTTACGTTAGCAGCTTGGCTTGAACCACGGGAGGATAATAAACTAGCAAAGGAGCTAACATCCTGGCTATGTGTAGGCCGTACCAGAGTAACTTGTATCTATTCAAAGAAAAAAAAAGGAGTAACTTTTAACTAGCCTGCAGCAAAATCAAAAGCTGCCTGCACTTGTAAAAAGTAAAATTAGAAAGAAATTTATTTTGCTATTTTTTGGGGGCACACCAGATACAGTAGATATGATTTGTTATTTGCTTGAATATTTCTCTGTTAAATTTGTACCTCCCTCAAGTCTTCAAGAGGCGGGGTATTCCCTTTTCAGGAAAAAGATATCCTTTGAATTTACTTTCTTTCTTAGTGACAGTTGGACACGGCAACCCAACTAGGACCTGATGAGCAATTAACGTCAGAAACAGCATGTTCATGTGTTGCAGAAGGCAGATAATTCGAAAACAAAGAAAGAAAATAGCACAATGCAGATAACTCTGCATAAAAGAAAGCAGATAGCACAATACATCTGCATAAAAGAAAGCAGATAGCACACAATACATCTGATAGAGAGAGAAAATGCATCTGACAAAGTTAGGAAAACAATTCTACTGTACATGAGAAGCAGCAATAGGAAAAACTCTCTACGCATTATTAAGCTGGCAAGCAAACGACAGAAAGAGCATTATTTACAGCTAGCGTAGCTGCTTCAAAAGCCCAAGGGTACGCAGATAGCATATTTGATGTTGCAAGATCAGCGCTATCCAAGAAATCCTGGTAAATCTAGCAAGAACATTCGCCTACTATTCAGAACATTTCCCTGAAGAATCAGAAGGGCTATCAGCAAAAGCAAACAAAGAGAACAAAACAATGAAAATCCAACATATGTTATGACATCGGATGAAATATTGAATGGGCGGACGTGGAGTCCAGAACACTAACACGAAGGGCATTCTCCCACCCAGAAGGAAGCTCCCCTGAAATTATGCCATTGTCCCAGCAGCCTCCTGTTAGCAATTCTTTGCATAGAACATACTCTGTGAATTGACATTCGGCTTCAAGAGATGCACCCTCATCTATGGTGACTTAGCAATGCCTGCGAGAATTGATTTATCTAATCAAAATCCTGTGGCAAAAGAAAAAGTTTAATCATATCCTATTATTGTGCAAAGATTTTGAATCGGACTGGCAATATTGATCTGGAACAAAACTCAGGTCTACTGGACAACAACTTTTCAACAGCTTATTCAAAGCTGAGAATAGTATTAACATTCACCAGATAGTACTATTTGTCTTGCCAAGACTATTTATTATCAGCGCCCACTATTTCCATATATGTGCCATTTACAAAATTGTAGATTGGAAAGCATGATAGTTTTAGAAGAAAAAAAGTGTTGGTTTCTTCATCTTTATTTGAGCCAATAGCCAAACTACCACTAGTAAAAACCACAAGTGCCAAAATACCACTATGAAAAACCAATGTGCCAAAATAGCACTCACTTGAAAATTTTCATGCCAAGATACCACTATGAGCTAACTGAGACTAACAGATGGGTAAAAATACTACTTTGCCCTTTACTGTGCGCTCGAGGCTGGACAAGGGAAAGGGGCCGGCGCAGCCGTCCTCCTCCAGCTCAGTCGGCACTGGCGCGCGCTCGCCGCCGCCGATGAAATCCGCCAGGAAGAGGCGTGTCTTCCTCCTCTGCATTGTCAGGCGCAGCCGCACCACCGAGCTCACCGCCGCCCGGCCGCATCTCAGCTTAGCCACCTGCTCTGCGCGCCACCTCCAGGCTCCGCCCGCCACCACTGCTGCTGCGCTGCCACAACCCTGCTGGCCACTGTGCCTCGCAGCATCAGCAACTAGCAAGCGGCGGCGGCGCCGTGCAGCCACATGGCGCAGTGGCAGCAGCTAGCCATGGCAAGCAAAACACACGCAGTGGGGCGGCGATGGGTTGGATGCGGGGAGGAGCTGGGCGGGCATGGCGTCACGCACTGCATGGTGGGCGGTGTTGCGGCACGCAGCTGTTGCAGAGCGTCAGCTCCATGTCGCTGGGAACGGCA
Organism: Triticum aestivum; assembly: GCF_018294505.1. Classification (NCBI taxonomy): domain Eukaryota; kingdom Viridiplantae; phylum Streptophyta; class Magnoliopsida; order Poales; family Poaceae; genus Triticum; species Triticum aestivum. The sequence goes on along the minus strand of NC_057798.1, from coordinate 720,461,682 downwards.
TGGATACAGCGGCGGGGCGGCCGGCTTGCCGCGTACAGCAGTCGTGGCTAGAGCTCGGGTCAACGAAACAATCTCCACCACTTTGACCAGTACAAGCTAGCCTCCATGGCCACGGGCAGCAGTGCACACGCTCAGAGATAGCATGAAGGGTACTTTTGGCAAAGTAGAAAAAACTGACAGCTCCATCCACCGTTGACTAACAGAATCTGTTTGACGATAGACGGTAGTGCTATTTTGGAATGAAAAATCTGAACTTGAGTGCTATTCTGGCACTTTGGTATTTCATAGTGGTATTTTGGCACTTCTGGTTTCCACCGGTGATATTGTGGCTATTCTCTCTCTTTATTTAGTTGTATTATAATGAAAATATGGAAATGCTCTTGTATTTTCACACTTTCTTACCGATTTACTGAGCACAATGGGCATCAGAATAAATAACCGCATTCTCATAGTGTGCTGCTGCCCTTTGTCAGAACCTACCAGACCAGCCACATGCAACAATGACTAACTGCTTGTTATCACACTACTGGAAGTGAATTTTGAAGTTATAAAAGGATCACTGAACTGTAAAATACATAATTTGTTTGATCATGTAGCAAACCAATTTGGGACTTCAGAGCACCCGGTAGAAATTGTTCTGTGGACTTGGTAATTCAACAGCGGACCTGACAATCGGTCAACTCATTCATTCAGATATACTGAATTAAACATCCCCAAATAAACTGAACGTGTGGAATTCCCATAGAAAAGAGAAAGGCATCGGCTGCAGCCTTAACGTTTATTGCTTCTCCTACTTCAAATATGCAGAACTAATGCTAGGGTATGCACAATGAGAGGATAAACTTATACATGTATTATAATCCTTTGGAATTTTCAGTTTGCAATCCAGTATTCCAGTATATACGGACAAGTTGAGCTCGCTTTGCAAACTTTTTAAAAATAGCACAAAATCATCCTACGCTCCGCTACAAACAGAAAGGAGATGGAGCCTTGAGATATCGGAGCTCACTGTGACGCCGCTGTATCAGGCGAGGCGGAGCAGCGCGTACTGGAGCATGCATCCGTGCCCGGCGGAGAGCGCGGAGCACCCGCGGCCGAACAGGAAGGGGGCTGCTGGCCGGGGTTGAACCGGATGAATCCGCCGAACGGGGAGGTGGCACAGGGAGGCGAATCTTCCCACGGGGAGGCCGGAGTTGGCCTCAACCGCGGCAACCTTCACATGGCCAGGAACGGCGCGCATTCTGTTCTACGCGGCGGCCGCCAGATCTACTGGAGGCCAGTCGGGCACGTGTGGTTGGGCGGCGCGGGAGTTGAAGGCTACCGCCGGAAGCGGCAGAGTTCTGCGTCGCGGGCTCGCGGTGGCTTTGCGAGTGTGGTGCGCAGTGCTGCAGCCACTTGGTCGATAAGGAAAAAAAAGGGCGAACAATCTATAAATTATATTCTTACTTAAGAGCATCTCCAACCGACGCGGCAATTAGTCCTTTTGCGCGCGCTATCGCTCCGGATGCTCCGGCGGAGGCGTAAAAACCGCGCGCGCGGCATAACTAGTTCAGCGCGCGGACGAAAACGCCATCGCGCGCCGTTTATTTGCCGCGCCCGCTCCCGCGTGTTGGACACTCCAGCGCCCGCTCGCAACTCCACCTACCCCATCCAGCCGCGGCGCCGCCGCCGCCCGCGTCATCCCATTTCTTCCGACGACCGTTTCGGCGCCTCCCCGGCCTATCCCCGCGCTGCCGCTGCTTCCTCCCTCTCTCTCTAGCCATCACCGCCACCCCTCGCGCACGGCAGTCGTCCGACGAACAACGATCGGCCGCCCACTGCCTCTCGGCGCCCGCAAGGTGTTCGACAAAACGCCCGCAAGGTATGTATTGCTTCAACTTCACATGTTTTACATGAATTTGGTGCATGTTGTTTGTAGTTTTTATAGTTTAGTTTAATTAAACATTGTAGATGAGTTTGTCATATGATTCTTCCAAAGTAGAATTTATGGAAGAGGAGGAAGATCTTGCAATGATCCTCGTTATGCACATCAATAAAAAACCGAAGCACAGTGGTTCGGTTATGGGTCGGTAGAAAATTTGGAGGGATAGGACCGATGCCAACAACAGATTGATCAGGCACTATTTTGCGGATAATCCCGTGTACCCCGAGTCGTACTTTCGGCGTCGGTTTAGGATGAGCACCGAGTTGTTCAGGCGCATTGCCGAGAAACTAGCGAGTCATGACCGATTTTTTCAGCAAAGGAGGAATGCCATCGGAGAGCTCGGGCATAGCACCTTTCAGAAGGTGACAGTGCTTTGCGTATGTTGGTATACAGTATCCCCATTGATCTAGTTGATGATCACTTGGCCATGGTGTTGGGGAACATACTAATTTCAAAAATATTCCTACGCACACGCAAGATCATGGTGATGCATAGCAACGAGAGGGGAGAGTGTCGTCCACGTACCCTCATAGACCATAAGCGGAAGCGTTATGACAACATGATTGATGTAGTTGTACGTCTTCACGATCGACCGATCCTAGTACCGAGCGTACGGCACCTCCGCGATCTGCACACGTTCAGCTCGATGATGTCCCACGAACTCACGATCCAGTAGAGCTTCGAGGGAGAGTTTCGTCAGCACAACGGCGTGATGACGGTGTTGATGAAGCTACCGACGCAGGGCTTCGCCTAAGCACCGCTATGATATGACCGAGGTGGATTATGGTGGAGGGGGGCACCGCACACGGCTAAAGATCAATGATCAACTTGTGTGTCTTGGGGTGCCCCCTGCCCCCGTATATAAAGGAGCAATGGGGGAGGCGGCCCGCCAAGGAGGAGGGTGCGCCAAGGGGGAAGGGAAGGAGAGGAGGAGAAGGAAGGAGGAGGCGTCGCCCCTTCCCCCTAGTCCAATTCGGATTAGGCTTGGGGGGCAGCCCTAGCCAGCCCCTCTCTCTCCCCCTAAAGCCCATTAAGGCCCATAAGCTCCCCAGGGGGTTCTGGTAACCTTCCGGTACTCCGGTATTTATCCGGTGACCCCCGGAACCCTTTCGGTGTCCGGATATAACCTTCCAATATATCAATCTTTATGTCTCGACCATTTTGAGACTCCTCGTCATGTCCGTGATCTCATCCGGGACTCCGAACAACCTTCGGTACATCAAAACACATAAACTCATAAAACCAATCGTCACCAAACGTTAAGCGTGCGGACCCTACGGGTTCGAGAACTATGTACACATGACCGAGACACGTCTCTGGTCAATAACCAACAGCGGAACCTGGATGCTCATATTGGCTCCTACATATTCTACGAAGATCTTTATCGGTCAAACTGCATAACAATATACGTTGTTCCCTTTGTCATCGGTATGTTACTTGCCCGAGATTCGATCGTCGGTATCTCAATACCTAGTTCTATATCGTTACCGGCAAGTCTCTTTACTCGTTCCGTAATGCATCATCCCGCAACTAACTCATTAGTCACATTGCTTGCAAGGCTTATAGTGATGTGCATTACCGAGAGGGCCCAGAGATACCTCTCCGACAATCGGAGTGACAAATCCTAATCTCGATCTATGCCAACTCAACAAGTACCATCGGAGACACCTGTAGAGCACCTTTATAATCACCCAGGTAGCACACAAAGTGTTCCTCCGATATTCGGGAGTTGCATAATCTCATAGTCATAGGAACATGTATAAGTCATGAAGAAAGCAATAGCAATATACTAAAACGATCAAGTGCTAAGATAACAAAATGGGTCAAGTCAATCACATCATTCTTCTAATGATGTGATCCCGTTAATCAAATGACAACTCATGTCTATGGTTAGGAAACACAACCATCTTTGATTCAACGAGCTAGTCAAGTAGAGGCATACTAGTGACACTTTGTTTGTCTATGTATTCACACATGTACTAAGTTTCCGGTTAATACAATTCTAGCATGAATAATAAACATTTATCATGATATAAGGAAATATAAATAACAACTTTATTATTGCCTCTAGGGCATATTTCCTTCAGTCTCCCACTTGCACTAGAGTCAATAATCTAGATTACATAGTAATGATTCTAACACCCATGGAGTCTTGGTGCTAATCATGTTTTGCTCGTGAGAGAGGCTTAGTCAACAGGTCTGCAACATTCAGATCCGTATGTATCTTGCAAATCTCTATGTCTCCCTCCTTGACTTGATCATGGATGGAATTGAAGCGTCTCTTGATGTGCTTGGTTCTCTTGTGAAATATGGATTCCTTTGCCAAGGCAACTGCACCAGTATTGTCACAAAAGATTTCCATTGGACCCGATGCACTAGGTATGGCACCTAGATCGGATATGAACTCCTTCATCCAGACTCCTTCATTTGCTGCTTCCGGAGCAGCTATGTACTCCGCTTCACATGTAGATCTGCACCAACTGACAGCTCCACCGTTCAATATAAACACGTATCCGATTTGTGACTTAGAGTCATCTGGATCAGTGTCAAAGCTTGCATCAACGTAACCATTTACGACAAGCTCTTTGTCACCTCCATAAACGAGAAACATATCCTTAGTCCTTTTCAGGTATTTCAGGATGTTCTTGACCGCTGTCCACTGATCCACTCCTGGATTACTTTGGTACCTCCCTGCTAAACTAATAGCAAGGCACACATCAGGTCTGGTACACAGCATTGCATACATGATAGAGCCTATGGCTGAAGCATAGGGAACACTTTTCATTTTCTCTCTATCTTCTGCAGTGGTCGGGCATTGAGTTTGACTCAAATTCACACCTTGTAACACAGGCAAGAACCCTTTCTTTGCTTGATCCATTTTGAACTTCTTCAAAACTTTATCAAGGTACGTGCTTTGTGGAAGTCCAATTAAGTGTTTTGATCTATCTCTATAGATCTTGATGCCCAATATATAAGCAGCTTCACCGAGGTCCTTCATTGAAAAATTCTTATTCAAGTATCCTTTTATGCTATCTAGAAATTTTATATCATTTCCAATCAACAATATGTCATCCACATATAATATTAGAAATGCTATAGAGCTCCCACTCACTTTCTTATAAATACAGTCTTCTCCAAAAGTCTGTATAAAACCATATGCTTTGATCACACTATCAAAACGTTTATTCCAACTTCGAGATGCTTGCACCAGTCCATAGATGAATCGCTGGAGCTTACACACTTTGTTAGTATCCTTTGGATCGATAAAACCTTCAGGTTGCATCATATACAACTCTTCTTCCAGAAATCCATTCAGGAATGCAGTCTTTACATCCATTTGCCAAATTTCATAATCATAAAATGCGGCAATTGCTAATGTGATTCGGACGAACTTAAGCATCACTACGGGGGAGAAGGTCTCATCGTAGTCAACTCCTTGAACTTGTCGAAAACCTTTCGCAACAAGTCGAGCTTTGTAGACAGTAACATTACCGTTAGCGTCAGTATTCTTCTTGAAGATCTATTTATTCTCGATGGCTTGCCGACCATCAGGCAAGTCAACCAAAGTCCACACTTTGTTCTCATACATGGATACCATCTCAGATTTCATGGCCTCAAGCCATTTTGCGGAATCTGGGCTCATCATCGTTTCCTCCTAGTTCGTAGGTTCGCCATGGTCAAGTAACATGACCTCCAGAATAGGATTACCGTACCATTCTGGTGCGGATCTTACTCTGGTTGACCTACAAGGTTCTGTATTAACTTGATCTAAAGTTTCATGATCAATACCATTAGCTTCCTCACTTATTGGTGTAGTCGTCATAGGAACCGATTTCTTGGATGAACTATTTTCCAATAAAGGAGCAGGTACAGTTACCTCATCAAGTTCTACTTTCCTCCCACTCACTTCTTTCGAGAGAAACTCTTTCTCTAGAAAGGATCCATTCTTGGCAACAAATGTCTTGCCTTCGAATCTGTGATAGAAGGTGTACCCAACAGTTTCCTTTGGGTATCCTATGAAGACACATTTCTCCGATTTGAGTTCGAGCTTATCGGGCTGAAGCTTTTTCACATAAGCATCGCAGCCCCAAACTTTAAGAAACAACAACTTTGGTTTCTTGCCAAACCACAGTTCATAAGGCATCGTCTCAACGGATTTTGATGGTGCCCTATTTAACGTGAATGCGGCCGTCTCTAAAGCATAACCCCAAAACGATAGCGGTAAATCAGTAAGAGACATCATAGATCGCACCATATCTAGCAAAGTACGATTACGACGTTCGGACACACCATTACGCTGTGGTGTTCCGGGTGGCGTGAGTTGCGAAACTATTCCGCATTGCTTCAAATGTAAACCAAACTTGTAACTCAAATATTCTTCTCCACGATCAGATCGTAGAAACTTTATTTTCTTGTTACGATGATTTTCAACTTCACTATGAAATTCTTTGAACTTTTCAAATGTTTCAGACTTATGTTTCATTAAGTAGATATACCCATATCTGCTCAAATCATCTGTGAAGGTGAGAAAATAATGATACGCGCCGCGAGCCTCAACATTCTTCGGACCACATACATCAGTATGTGTGATTTCCAACAAATTTGTTGCTCGCCCCATTGTTCCGGAGAACGGAGTTTTAGTCATCTTGCCCATGAGGCACGGTTTGCAAGTGCCAAGTGATTCCAAAAGTTCATCAAAATGGAGTTTCTTCATGCGCTTTACACCAATATGACCCAAATAGCAGTGCCACAAATAAGTTGCACTATCATTATCAACTCTGCATCTTTTGGCTTCAATATTATGAATATGTATATCACTACTATCGAGATTCAATAAAAATAGACCACTCTTCAAGGGTGCATGACCATAAAAGATATTACTCATATAAATAGAACAACCATTATTCTCAGATTTAAATGAATAATCGTCTAATGCTCAATGCTGGCACCAAATAACAATTATTCAGGTCTAAAACTAATCCCGAAGGTAGATGTAGAGGTAGCATGCCGACCGCGATCACATCGACTTTGGAACCATTTCCCACGCGCATCGTCACCTCGTTCTTAGCTAATCTTCTGTTAATCCGTAGTCCTTGTTTCAAGTTGCAAATATTAGCAATAGAACCAGTATCAAATACCCAGGCACTACTGCGAGCATTAGCAAGGTACACATCAATAACATGTATATCACATATACCTTTGTTCACCTTGCCATCATTCTTATCCGCCAAATACTTGGGGCAGTTCCGCTTCCAGTGGCCAGTCCCTTTGCAGTAGAAGCACTCAGTCTCAGGCTTAGGTCCAGACTTGGGCTTCTTCACTTGAGCAGCAACTTGCTTGCGGTTCTTCTTGAAGTTCCCCTTCTTCCCTTTACCCTTTTTCTTGAAACTGGTGGTCTTGTTGACCATCAACACTTGATGCTCCTTCTTGATTTCTACCTCCGCAGCCTTTAGCATCGCGAAGAGCTTGGGAATTGTCTTTTCCATCCCTTGCATATTATAGTTCATCATGAAGCTCTTGTAGCTTGGTGGCAGTGATTGAAGAATTCTGTCAATGACACTATCATCCAGAAGATTAACTCCTAGTTGAATCAAGTGATTATTATACCCAGACATTTTGAGTATATGTTCACTGACAGAACTATTCTCCTCCATCTTGCAGTTGTAGTACTTATTGGAGACCTCATATCTTTCAATTCGGGCATTTGCTTGAAATATTAACTTCAACTCCTGGAACATCTCATATGCTCCATGACATTCAAAACATCGTTGAAGTCCCGGTTCTAAGCCGAAAAGCATGGCACACTGAACTATCGAGTAGTCATCAGCTTTGCTCTGCCGGACGTTCACAACATCCGGCATTGCTCCTGCAGCGGGTCTTGCACCTAGCGGTGCTTCCAGGACGTAATTCTTCTGTGCAGCAATGAGGATAATCCTCGAGTTACGGACCCAGTCCGTGTAATTGCTACCATCATCTTTCAACTTAGCTTTCTCAGGGAACGCATCAAGATTCAACGGAACAACAACACGGGCCATCTATATACAACAACATAGACATGCAAAATACTATCAGGTACTAAGTTTATGATAAATTAAAGTTCAATTAATCAAATTACTTAAGAACTCCCACTTAGATAAACATCCCTCTAATCATCTAAGTGATCATGTGATCCATATCAACTAAACCATGTCCAATCATCACGTGAGATGGAGTAGTTTTCAACGGTGAACATCACTATTTTGATCATATCTACTATATGATTCACGCTTGACCTTTCGGTCTCAGTGTTCCGAGGCCATATCTGCATATGCTAGGCTCGTCAAGTTTAACCCGAGTATTCTGCATGTGCAAAACTGGCTTGCACCCATTGTATGTGAACGTAGGGCTTATCATACCCGATCATCATGTGGTGTCTCGGCACGACGAACTTTCGCAACGGTGCATACTTAGGGAGAACACTTATACCTTGAAATTTAATGAGAGATCATCTTATAATGCTACCGCCGATCTAAGCAAAATAAGATGCATAAAAGATAAACATCACATGCAATCAATATAAGTGATATGATATGGCCATCACCATCTTGTGCCTTTGATCTCCATCTCCAAAGCACCGTCTTGATCACCATCGTCACCGGTGGGACACCTTGATCTCCATCGTAGCATCGTTGTCGTCTCGCCAACTATTGCTTCTACGACTATCGCTACCGCTTAGTGATAAAGTAAAGCAATTACATGGCGATTGCATTTCATACAATAAAGTGACAACCATATGGCTCCTGCCAGTTGCCGATAACTCTGTTACAAAACATGATCATCTCATACAATAAAATATAGCATCATGTCTTGACCATATCACATCACAACATGCCCTGCAAAAACAAGTTAGATGTCCTCTACTTTGTTGTTGCAAGTTTTACGTGGCTGCTGTGGGCTAAGCAAGAACCGTTCTTACCTACGCATTAAAACCACAACGATATTTCATCAAGTATGTGCTGTTTTAACCTTCACAAGGACCGGGCGTAGCCACACTCGATTCAATTAAAGTTGGAGAAACTGACACCCGCCAGCCACCTATGTGCAAAGCACGTCGATAGAACCAGTCTCGCATAAACGTACACGTAATGTCGGTCCGGGCCGCTTCATCCAACAATACCGCCGAATCAAAGTATGACTTGCTGATAAGCAGTATGACTAGTATCGCCCAAAACTCACTTGTGTTCTACTCGTGCATATAACATCTACGCATAAACCTGGCTCAGATGCCACTGTTGGGGAGTAATTTCAAAAAAAATCTACGCACACGCAAGATCATGGTGATGCATAGCAACGAGAGGGGAGAGTGTCGTCCACGTACCCTCGTAGACCGTAAGTGAAAGCATTATAACAACGCGGTTGATGTAGTCATACGTCTTCACGATCGACCGATCCTAGTATCGAACATACGACACCTCCGTGATCTGCACACGTTCAGCTCGGTGACGTCCCACGAACTCACGACCCAGTAGAGCTTCGAGGGAGAGTTCCGTCAGCACGACGGCGTGATGACGGTGTTGATGATGCTACCGACGCAGGGCTTCGCCTAAGCACCGCTACGATATGATCGAGTTGGATTATGGTGGAGGCGGCACCGCACACGGCTAAAGATCAATGATCAACTTGTGTGCCTTGGGGTGCCCCCCTGCCCCCATATATAAAGGAGCAAGGGGGGAGGCGGCCGGCCAAGGAGGAGGGCGCGCCAAGGGGGGAGTTCTACTCCCACCGGGAGTAGGACTCCCCTTTCCTAGTAGGAGTAGGAGAAGGGGGAAGGGAAGGAGAGGAGGAGAAGGAAGGAGGGGGCGCCGCCCCTCCCCCCTAGTCCAATTCGGACTAGGCTTGGGGGGGGGGGCAGCCCTAGCCAGCCCCCCTCTCTCTCCCTAAAGCCCATTAAGGCCCATAAACTCCCCAGGGGTTCCGGTAACCTCCCGGTACTCCCGTATTTATCCGGTGACCCCTGAAACCCTTCCGGTGTCCGAATATAACCTTCCAATATATCAATCTTTATGTCTCGATCATTTGGAGACTCCTCGTCATATATGTGATCTCATCCGGGACTCCGAACAACCTTCGGTACATTGAAACACATAAACTCATAATACCGATCGTCGCCGAATGTTAAGCGTGCGGACCCTACGGGTTCGAGAACTATGTAGACATGGCCGAGACACGTCTCTGGTCAATAACCAATAGCAGAACCTGGATGCTCATATTGGCTCCTACATATTCTACGAAGATCTTTATCGGTCAAATCGCATAACAACATACGTTGTTCCCTGTGTCACCGGTATGTTACTTGCCCGAGATTCAATCGTCGGTATCTCAATACCTAGTTCAATATCGTTACTGGCAAGTCTCTTTAATTGTTTCGTAATGCATCATCTCGCAACTAACACATTAGTCACATTGCTTGCAAGTCTTATAGTGATGTGCATTACCGAGAGGGCCCAGAGATACCTCTCCGAAAATCGGAGTGACAAATCCTAATCTCGATCTATGCCAACTCAACAAGTACCATCGGAGACACCTGTAGAGCACCTTTATAATCACCCAGTTACGTTGTGACGTTTGGTAGCACACAAAGTGTTCCTCCGATATTCGGAAGTTGCATAATCTCATAGTCATAGGAACATGTATAAGTCATGAAGAAAGCAATAGCAACAAACTAAACAATCAAGTGCTAAGCTAACGGAATGGGTCAAGTCAATCACATCATTCTCATGATGTGATCCCGTTAATCAAATGACAACTCATGTCTATGGTTAGGAAACACAACCATCTTTGATTCAATGAGCTAGTCAAGTAGAGGCATACTAGTGACACTTTGTTTATCTATGTATTCACACATGTACTAAGTTTCCGATTAATACAATTCTAGCATGAATAATAAACATTTATCATGATATAAGGAAATATAAATAACAACTTTATTATTGCCTCTAGGGCATATTTCCTTCACATGGGTGAGAGTCAAGCCATCATGTGTGTCAAGCGCTTCGCAGTCGAAATTGTGCAAGTGTTTGGCCAGGAGTATTTGAGATCTCCTAATGCTGAAAACAGCGCAAGGCTATTGGAGATGAACAAAGCTCATGGCTTCCCAGGTATGCTTGGCTTAATAGATTGCATGCATTGGAGTTGGAAGAATTGTCCTAAGGCATGGCATGGGCAATTCCACAGCAAAAAAAGAGTTTCACTATAATCTTTGAAGCGGTGGCTGATTAAGAGACTTGGATTTGGCATGCATTTTTTGGAATGCCTAGATCTTTGAATGACATCAACGTTGTCAACTGGTCACCACTGATGAATAAGATTGCAAATGGTGAGCCACCACCGATGCAGTTTGTAGCAAATGGTGGTACATACAACTATGGCTACTATATTGCGGATGGTATCTACCCAAAGTGGCAAATATTTGTGAAGCCGTTGAAAAAAAACGGAAGGTAAGAAAAATCTTGATTTCCACAATGCTCCGGCGGTGGCTAGAAAAGATGTGGAGAGAGCTTTTGAGATTTTGCAAGCACAATTTGCTATTGCGAGAGGACCAGCTAGATTTTGGGATCAAAAGATGCTTTGGTACATCATGCACGCTTGTGTGATCATGCACAACATGATCATCGAGAATGAGCGTGGCCAAGATTTAGACTACTCTCACTATAAGATCTTGGGACATCCCGAGCGAGTGCGGGGGAGGGCTGAAAGGGTGGTCCGTTTTGTTGCCTCCTATCATGCCATTCGGCATTCCGAAACACATAATGATATTCAGAAGGATCTCATCGAGGAGTGGTGGGCATGGAATGGCCGACAAAGAGCATAATGATTTGTGTGCTTGATATTATATTGTTGAACTATTTGTTGTATTGAAAGATAAACTATTTGTTTGAGTTGTAATAATGAAATTGAACTATTTTTGTTGATTTATTTTGTTTGTGTTTTGAGCGTATATGTTGTTTGAACGATAGCACGCGTGCTGTATTTTAGCGCTCCTGCTGGAGTTACGCGCGCTGTGCATTTTACAGCGGCCGCTGGAGCCAGCATTGCCTGCCGCGCCAAAACAGACGAACGGCACGCCGCAAACTAATTTTTAGCGTGCCGCGCGTTGGGCAGCTGTTGAAGATGCTCTAAAGGGCGGACAGTTCCGTTGTCGTCCGATCTGGACGGCGGGAGGAAGAACAAGAGAAAATGGGCAAAGGATGGATGCCACGCCTCTTTCTCAATGTAGTGGGCATTTTGTCGAGTTGTTGTCGTGCACACACACCATCTACGTGTGAGGCCTATCAACCACGAGTAAGGTTGGTCCTCGGTGAAGCCGTGGACGTTAACATGGCTAATCCATGAACACATCTATGTATATAGACACATGGATCCGTACATCTCGATTGGAAAAGAATAAATAGTAGAAGAATTGAATGATATCTTTCTCCAAAAAAATAAGAAGAGAAAACGAAAATCATGATCAACTAAGCCCTCTCGAGGGCATTTTTAAGAATAACAAAGAAAAATCTTACGAAAATAGCGTGGAATAAGGTTTGATCCTATTCATGGGGATTCCGTAAAAATCCATTTCAAAGATCGTATGTGGTTACCAATTCATGTTCTAACTTTTTTTGATAAAAGGGTGAATTTTATTGACTCGTAATGTCATATCAAGATAATACAATCATCCAGACAACCTCTGGATCCACACAGCCAACACCAACACACAAATAGAAAGAAAGAAAGACAAACAACTTTCGAAAGTCCCGCCGAAGCGGCACAAGCATGCAATAGCGACAATCAACATCAACCCCCACCGATGACAGCACCCGGACTATGGGAAAAATGCTTCAACAATGATGCCTCCAAAAAGGGAACGACACACAAGAGTCGTCGTCGTCTGATCAAACACGATCTTGGGTTTTTTACCTCAAAGAAGTCCGAGCAAACTCCAGACAATGCCTACAACAAGGTTATGATGTGGAGCACCATAGAACCAGTGCAGGACAGACCTAGAGTTCTCACGCGAGAGCTCGAGACCCTGTGCTCAGTAGCACCACCAAACCCAAACTTAAGTCACCATGTACTGTCGCCCCCACTTTCAATGCATAAGTCACCATTGCAAGCAAGATTGCCATGCTCTGACAGTCATACACGCTCATAGCCCTGACGTGGGCATCACACAAATAGGGCATACCACGTATATGAGGAGCAGCTCAGGACACGCCCTCTAACTCAAGGCATACCATGTACTATACCAATTCATGATCTAATAGTACAGTCAATGACCTCTACTGTGAGCCATAAGCACCCTCTAGCTCCATTTAGGAGAAAAGAAAGCAATTTTCGGCAATGATGCTTTTTTTGAACATGTAAAAGAGTTGTGTATGATCTCATAAAGATAGAAGATAAAACGTCGAAGAAAGTACCACACATAAAACGCTCACATAGGCACGACTCAACTATTGAGCCAAACCACACCACCACAAGTGTCAACGGTCTGCAACCAGAAGACCATCCTATGTAAGAACCTAAACAATAGTCGACAATAACACAACTCAAAACGACAACGATGACGAGAACGATCGGAGTACAAACGAACACATGAGTTTGAGCTGTGTTGGAGTGCACAGTAGACTGGGGTGCATCTATTCCACTTAAAGCCCGATTTGGATTGCACCAAAACGTCCACCCATAGTTACCGAACTACGTTATCTCAGAAAAGTTACCGAACTACTCCATCCGTCTTAAAGTAAGTGTCACAATTTTGTACACTAATTTTAGTACACCAATGCAAAGCTATACTAAAATTGAGACATTTATTTTGGGATGAAGAGACTATGATACAGTACCCCAAAAACTTTATCTTTTTTTGTGTGTGTGTGTGTGTTGTG